>NW_011888811.1:243715-267777 GCF_000151845.1 Pteropus vampyrus
TGTTTAAAATGTTTTGATATATAGTTCAAAAATCTATAGCATTCCTATACTCTAATAATGAATTATGAGAAAAAGAGGTGGAAAAAATAATTCCTTTTGCAAATGCAACAAAAAGAATAAAATATCTAGGAATAAATCTAACAAAACATGTGAAAGACCTATATAATGAAAACTATAAGACCCTATTAAAAAAATTGAAGACGATACAAAGAAATGGAAAGATATTCCGTGTTCTTGGATTGGAAGAATCAACATAGTTAAAATGGCCTTATTATCTAAGGCAGTATACAGATTTAATGCAATCCCCATCAAATCCCATAAGCTTTTTGTAAAGAAATAGAATAAAAAATCATTAGATTTGTATGGAAGCCCAAAAGAACCAGAATCACCAAAGCCATCCTGAGAAAAAAGAACGAGGCTGGAAGTATCACTCTGCATGACTTCGAATAATATTACAAAGTGACAATAATCAAAATGGCATGGTATTGTCAGAAAAAAAGACACACAGACCAGTGGAACAGAATTGAGAGTCCAGAAATAAACTCATGCTTATATGGGCAAATAATTTTCAACAAAATAGCAAAAAAAACATACAGTGGAGAAAGGAAAGCCTCTTCAATTCATGGTGCTGGGAAAACTGAAAAGCCACCTACAAAAGAATGAAACTAGACTGCTGTCTATCACCACACACCAAAATTAACTCAAAATGGATTAAGGACCTGAATATAATACCTGAAACAATGAATTGCATGGAAGAAAACATAGGAACTAAACTCATGGACCTTGGATTTAAAGAGTATTTTATGAATTTGACCTCAAAGGCAAAGGAAGTAAAAGCAAAAATAAATGAACAGGACTACATCAAACTAAAAAGCTTCTATATTGCACAAGAAACTGTCAACAAGGTCAAGAGACAGCCATTCGAATAGGAAAATATATTTGCAAGTAACGCCTCCAATAAGGGCCTGATAGCCAAAATATACAAAGAACTCATACAACTCAAAAACAACAAAAAACGAACAATCTAATTAAAAAATGGGCAGAGGACCTGAACAGACACTTCTCCTTAGAAGACATACAAATAGCCAACAAACATATGAAAAGATCCTCAACATCGCTAGTTATTAGGGAAGTGCAAATCAAAACTACAATGAGATACTATCTCACACCTGTTAGAATAGCTATTACCAACAGGACAAGTAATGACAAGTGTTGGAGAGGATGCGGAGAAAAAGGAACCCTCATACACTGCTGTTGGGACTGCAAATTGGTACAGCCTCTACGGAAAACAGTATGGAGCTTCCTCAAAAAACTAAGAATTGATCTACTGTATGATCCAGCAAGCCCTCTACTGGGTATTTACCCCAAAGACTTGAAAACATATATCTGAAAAGGTATTTGCACACCGACGTTCATAGCAGCATTATTCACGGTGGCCAGGACATGGAAGCAACAGAAGTGACCTACAGTGGATGACTGGATAAAGAAGCTGTGGTACGTATATACAATGGAATATTACTCAGCCATAAGAAGAGATGAAATACTGCCATTTGTGACGACATGGATGGACCTTGAGATAATCGTGCTAAGCAAAATAAGCCAGACAGAAAAAGTTGAAAATCACATGATTTACTTATATGTGGGATATAAACCTAAAAGCAGCAAACAAACAGTACAAACAAACAGAGACTCATGGACATGGACAACAGACTAATGCTTACAAGAGGGTAGGGGGAGGGGGGAAGTAGATGGGGTAAGAGGGATTATATATGTGGTGACAGAGAGAAATCTAACTATGGGCAATGAATATACAATGTGATATATATACATGCCTTACTGTTGAATTGTACAGCTGAAAATTACTGGATTTTGTTAACCAATGTCACCATAAAAATTAATTAATAAATACATGAATGATCTAAATAAATAAATAAATAGATAGATAGATAGATAGATAGATAGATAGATAGATAGATAGATAAAATGTTTGGATATGTAAACATCCTTCCTGTCCAAGTTGTAAACTATGAGAAATTCCCATTTATTATATAACTTTTCATTCTCCAACAGAAAAAAAGCAATCTGGAAACAAATCAGAGACTCCTTTTAGTTCTCTATTCTTCATACTATCTTTTTCCTGATTCATGATTATCTCCTCTTATTTTTCAAAATTCTCACTGCCTATTTCAAAATTTTACTTTGCCTCAGAGTCTCTTCTCCTCTAAGTGGCTTCTCTTCTGTTTGCTTGTTTTGTACTCTCCCTTTCATGTTAGAGTTTTTCACTTCGTTCTCTGTAACCCATGGTGGTATATTCACATTTCAGTGTGTGTGACTCGCAGGCTGGTCATCAACTCTGAGGATGTGAGTAGAGCTTGAGGTCTGTGAGCTTCACTGTAGGATGATCTGGTTGGGACACTTAGTTGGAAGAGGTTCAAATGTCCATAAATACAAGTCTCTCTTCTTGGGTGATTAAATTCCACAGACAAGAATTCTGTAATCTCCCTGCCTGAAGGATTAAAGCCTGGCTGCCAGCATTCCAGAGCTGAGAGGGAGGAAAATGCCAGAGGCTTCAGCTTCTAGAATGCATACTTCGATTGAAACCTTGTTTTGAGTATGGTATCACTGCCCTCAACTGTGCCTGATGTCTCTGAGTCCAGATGCCCTCTGTTTTATCCTCTTTACAGAATAAAGCTCCAGTGATCTAGGTGCAGAGTCAGGCTGCTTCTTACACAAACTTGCAGCTGATCCTCCCCATCTGAGCTCCGCTCCTTCACTCCCACCCCCAGAGGCACCTGCTACTACCATTTCCTCTGACTCTGGGGGAATCTTTGCTTCAGATTAGATGAGATTTCAGCTTTCCCCACCACTGGCTTATGAATCACTCTTCTCGGGTCTGCTAAATCATTTAGAACTCTTCCATATGACATCTACTTTCCTTTTACACAGCTCCCTTTTTTACAGTAAGTTTTCAAGAGGGAGCAAAATATGTGACTATGTTTAATCTGTCAACTTTACAGGGATTTCTACCCTAAAATTTAATGTTTAGATGTTTGTAAGTGAGCTCATTTAATTAGAAATGTTTAAAGTACATGTGATGTTGACAAAAATGTGACTGTAATATGCAAATGTCACATTTTGAAAAGAGTTCTAGTGTAGTCCTAACTTTACAGAAAGCAAAACTTCAGCTTTGAGAAGGTAGTTTGTACAAGGTCATGTGACCAGTGACAAGTAATGTCGTTAGAGCTAGAATGAAAAACCAGTTCTGTTGAGCAATGCCTGGCCGGCTGTTCCCTACACTCCAGCACACAAGCAGCCTTGGTACTTGTGTTCGTGCCAAGGACAGTCCCAGCCACTGCCTGCTTTGTCTTCAGGCCTTTTCAGCACAAAGATGAAGATCACAAGGTCACAGCTACAGAGTTAAATACAAAGACTTTTCTTTCTCTTAACAAAAGGGAAATAATGCATATTCTGACCACAAAAACAGTTGCAATCTGTGGCTGCTACTATTTTTCTCTGCTCTTTGTTCCTATAGAAGAGATTTTTTCAACTTATTATTATTTTTTTTTATTTTGAAGGCACCTAGAAACACTCACCTAGAAAGAAAATATCCTAACTTTCAAAAGATAGTAACGCTTATCATCTAAAGCAGAGTCACCTTCCTTCTTTCTTGGGCCCCTCAAGGTAATGTGATTTTCTATGAGTTCTATGTTTAACACTGTTTTCTTTCCTCCTGTGCGAAGTGGCTTCTGATCTGAAAGATTCGACTTTACAGCACAACAGCTCATTTGTGTGAAGCAAGTAACAGAGGCAGCCAGGGACTTAAAGAAGCAGGAGTCGGGGAACATTGAAGCTGGGTGGGGGCTTTGCCATATCCCATCATCTCCACCTCTCCTACCCACTGGGCAGCGCCCCCATTTCTCAGGCAGGACTTGGGCAATGCCTTTATGTGGTCATGAATGGCTTTGCCTCCTTTAGAAGGGGAGAGTTTGCATCAGTGGTGGAAGGATACAATCAAAAGGAGAAAAGATGGGAGTTTTCATTCCGACACTGCTGTTACCTAGAAATCTTGAGGCCATACTATATGTTAAGAACTATGGGTATAGACTTAACATCTATAATATCGTTTAATTTTTTTAAAATCCCATTGAAGACCCAGATGTGAAATACAAGAATGAGAGAGAGGATGATAACTTGCCCGGTTAATAGGTGGCCAAGCCTGAAGCCAAGCTCACTTCTGTCTAATCCCATGCTCTTTCCATGATACGAAGAACGGGGGTGGGGCCAGGAAGTGGAAGGTAATTTAGGCCCTCCACAACTTCTATGGCAGCAGTTTTCAGTACTATGAAAATACAGAATCTCTCTTTGAACAGAGATTACAGAGCTACCACTGTGTTCCTTCCTTAGGTTGACCAATCTTACCCCTCTGAGCCTCAGTTTCTTCAACTACAAACTGGGCATAATGGAACCCACAAATATCGGAATTGCTTTGAGAATCTGTAGCTAGTTCTGACACTGAGAGCCGATATTTTTTTGAGCTTTTACTAGATGTTAAGTACTCTTCTAAGTATTTTGCATATGTTAACTTACAGAATCCTGTAAGCACCTATGAAATGAGGAAAATACTTCTACTATCCCAGCTTTACAGTTGAGAAAACTGAGGCTCTGGCTGTGATCACACACCATGGTTAAGTACTGATCCAAGTTCCAGCCCAGGCCTGTCTGACTCCAGGGTCCAGACTTATAACTGCCACTGCCTCCATCTTTTAGGATCATAGAAATAAATGGATGCGACAGTACTTTGTAGATGATAAATCTTTCCACAAATTGTCCAAAGTAAACAATAAGGCAGACATTTGTGTGAACAGCTGTTTAGAGCATATTGTATGTTTAAAATATCTAAATGTAGCAAGCAAGATAAATGTCCCCAAATCAGGGATCCTGTTATATAAATGAGAGCTTATACACACAGTGGCGTAGGAGAAGGCAGATATGTCTTGATTTGGAAAGATATCTTTAATACATTCAGTAAAAAGAGACTACAGAGCACCATGTGTAATAAAATCCCATTTATGTTTTTGCAAAATATTTTTCTATGTCTGAAAATCTGGAAAAATGTACAGCAAACCATTAATAACGGTATCCTTGAGCAGGGAAAAGAGAGAAAGAGAGATGAGGTTGAAGAGGTAATTCTACTTACTATAGTTTGTTGGACATTTTCACAATAATCACGTATGATATAAAGAAAACAAAACAATTTCCCAACTGAAAAAAAAAAATGAAAGTCGGTTGACATAACTAAGGAATCGTACTCACAGGGGACTGAATGGATACAGCCCCGGGACTTCGCTGCATGGCAGGCAGCCCTGTGCGTAGGTGTGTGGGTGTTTCCCCTCCCCGGGACCTCCTGCCCCATGCTGGGGTGGCCATGGAAACTTGGTGCTCACAAGATGAAGTGCTGTTGTCAGCTGACAGAGGAGCACTACATAGTAACATGAGTTAACGCTTTTTTTTTAAAGGCACAACTATGAAATGTTTTATTCCATTTACCAAATGCTTTTAAGTTCCATTTGCAGGTGGGAAAAAAAAAAACTACTTAAAGCAATCAGAAAAAACATAACAAAACTATTGCCTCCAACAAAAAATATTCGATTTGGCTTTGAGAGAAATGTTGCTTTTATTCAGATCCTGTAAGTTGCTTTGTGGGGGCTTTTATTAAAATATACTAGAACCTCCAACTTGCAGCCTAGGGCAGAAAAAATTTAACCATCCACGGTCTCTGTAAGTCTCAATGCTGATGAATGGAGACTGGAGCAAGCCACTTACGAGATGTATCTCAGAGGTGTCTACTTTTGTGCTTTGTTCTACAAAATAGGAGGAGTCTATGGGATTGTATAAGGAGAAATGAATAAACGACACAGCTAACATTTGCTGAATTCTTACCATGTGCCTGGCAATGGGCTGTGTGCTTTGTATTTATTATCTCAGTGCATCGTGTGAAAACTCTGGGGATAAATATTACCCCATTTTAAGATGTAAAATAAGATCCATTCTAATTATTATTACCATTTAACATTTATTGAGGAGTTAATAAATGCCGGATGCTTTAATAAATGTTTTATATGCACCATATCATTTAATTTATGGAATATTCTTATCAATCTATTACACTGGTTCTCCCCACGCTATAATGAGGACATTTTTAGGTTTATGTAACTTGCCCAAAGTCACAAAACTGTAGGTGATGGAGGTGAATTTGAATCCATGTTATCTCAGTTGCAGGGCTCATGCCTTGTGCACACAGCTATTTATAGCAATTTTATATTGTTTGTAAGATCCAAAATAGCAAATGAGATAAATATCTAAATGGCCCTGCAACAATGGGTTCCTTTAAGGTTTGCACTGTAGTAATAGAGATCTGTGAACCATTTGTAATATTTCAAAAATCTTAACAGAAAGTGTACCCACTCCTCTTCAGCATTACCACATAGTCTGATTATGTCAAGATTCCTTGTTCAAATGAGAACAAGATAAATCCCAAGTAGGCATCCTGTTTAACTCTGCTAATCAGAAAATTACGAATGGTGCTTATATATTATTACTATTTTTTTAATGTGTAAGCAGATTACTTAATGTTTATATGTGCTGCTTGTTTGGGAGACAATATATTTTAAAACACGTGTCCATGGGAATAGGATAGAACTGATGGTGAAAACTCCCTAGTTGGGAAAACCTTTGCTACTATTTATGCAGAAAGCCCTTCAAAATCTGTCTTCCATCCTCCCATGCCCCGACTTCTCAATGAGCTTCCGCTGCCCCTCTGTCACTCCTCTCTCCCACGGATGGTGGTCTAGAGTTTCTCCTGTTTCCTTGGTTTCCTTTTGCTTCAAGCCTCTGTGTATCACCAGTCTTCATCTTCAATCCTGAGATGGCTTCAGCAGAGCAGGTGTCTCCAAGAAGCAGTAAGATTTTCCCCCATTCCAAATGATTTCCCGAATATATGTCCAACCGTTTATGGACATTTGAAGTTCCATGGATAGAATGTCATTCTTTGACTTAAGGCTAATTCTCTCCTGTTAAAATGCAGCCCTAAAATAAGGGCCTTAAAATATTAGACAACAAGCTCCTCCGGGGAATGTGTCATAGCATACCTGCCCCTGCCTGACCCCCTTTCACTGATGAATGAATAGACTGTGAATCATCTGTGAGTTCCCCGAGGGTAGGAAACAGTTTTGTCATTATTTTAGGTTCAACATCTAGCACCAACACCTGACACACAATAAGTAATCGTCACATTTTTAAATAAGGGATGTAGGTTTTATTTAATTAATTAATTAGAAAAGCTAATAGTAGGTGTCAGGTAACTGTTGGAGAGAGTCAGGAATGATGCTTAGATGAGAGGATGGAATCAGGATCTAGAAACCTCTGGGCATAGACTTCCTCAACTGCACTGGCAACGCAGCTTGACCCCACACAGATGGCTGAGAGGGTCATAGACAGGCGAGGAAAGGAATAAAAAAAATACACAATTTTCTATCCTTCTTCCCACAGTGAAAGTAGCCCTAATCAGCCAGCCATCTTCCAGAGAGAGAACACAGACATCCGACAGCTCGCTGGGTACCGACTGATCCAGCTTCCTCAGCAGGGCTACCCCATGTCAAAATTCAACTCTCCTTTTTTTTTTTTAATGGACTTTTCCCCCACAAATCCCTTCCAATGAGGCAGGCACAAAACAAAGTTCAGAGACAGGTCTCATGAAATATCCCAGGATCCTATTTCTCAGCCAGAATTCTGAGCCCACTCTCACTGACCATTCTGCTTAGGCATAGATTATACCAGAAACTTTAGAAAAATTACCACAACAGGAGGCTTTAAAATCTTGCCCTTAAACCTCTTTTCCTTTGCTGGGAAGGGACAGAAAAAGTAGGCCAATCTTAAATGCAAGAGAATTGGCCAGAAAAGAGCAATACACCTAAGGAATGGATGCGTATCCTTTGTGAGCAGTTATGCCGACCTCGGTGTTGTTTTTTTCAATTCAGATTGGATATAATTAAAACCCTCCCCAGAAATTCATTTCTATAAAGAACAAGCAATAGAGCATCTGTACCCCTCTCATGTGCTGACAAAATCGTGCCTCCCAGAACAAGAGCATGTCTCCTCACTTTGAGAAGTGTGGAGCGCCCGCTCTCTCCCTGCTCCCCTCCCCCCACAACCTCCACCGTCTGCGTCTCTGCTTTAATGTTGATAAAGTCCATGCGATTTTCTTCACTGTTCCCTAACTGTAATGATGATTTCAAATATTTTTAAAGTCCTGTCGCATGTCTAATATTTACTATCTTCCCCATCCCGCTCTTTTTGGAAAGTTTAGGTTGCGTGCTCCCCCGTCCCCCAACTATCTCTGTGACCAATCTATATATCTAGAATAAATTTTGGAGAGGGAGAACTAATTTATTTTTCTGATTTATTCCAAATTTTCCATTTTGATCTGTGGTTTCTGGGGTCTTTTCTTGATGAAAAGAATATTTCCCAGTGTCCATAATATACCCAGTGCTCCTACTTTGAATCCATGCTTCTGATCTTTCCCTGACCAGCTGCAAGCAGGAAAGGTTTTCCTCTGAAAGTTCAGCCTCTTTATAGTCTCTGCTAGTGAGAATCCATCCTATTAGCAACCAATTCATCTTGAATCAAATCTGTGTGTTTATGCCTAGACATACAGTACAAGTTTCTTTCTGGTAAATGTAAAGCATCTAGAAGTAGTCATCTGTTCCCAGTGTTCCTAGGTCTGGGGTGAATTTAGAGCCATGCGAAGCTACCTAAACCTCAGGTTGCTGCTCTTCCCCAAATCCCTGTCTGTCCTATCAAAAATGAGGTGACCATGAAAGTATTCATTATAATGCAATGTCTCCAGAAACATACTTCGAGCATCTACTTCAGTGGTTCATAATCATGGCTTATTTTTAGAATAACTTAGGGACTTTCTAAATATATAAATAGATCCACGCCCAGGTTCCACCCCAGATTCTGGGGCTAAGGCCCTAAAGCCCAGGCATTGTTATTTTTAAAATGCTCTCCTGTAATTCTGACATGCAGCCAGGGTAGAGTACTCACTATGTGCCATGCTCTGTCCTCAGTGCTGAGGGTTCAGGGACAGAGAAAGCCCAGTCCCTGCTTTTAAGAGGTCATAGTCTGCTGGCAATGGTGACTAGGGAAGAACCACCTGGTGAGGAAAGGGCCATGCAGTTATCACAGAGTGCTGAGGAAGCCCGGCTGGGGGGAAATTTAGGGAGATGTGCTATCAGAACTAGCCCAGAGAAATGTGCGTCTGCTAGGCCCTCTGCTATAATAAATAGCATTTTTCTCTAATAACACCTAATTCACCCTCATATGTTCTTCCTACCAGCCCCTTTCCCTTGGCCTGTGCCATTTTCATCCTGCTCACACTGAGACTTGGATTCCTACCTACTCCCTGGAATTCTGACCCCACAATCATGATGTCTTCATGAAGCAGAGCTCACCACCCCTTAGTACTGGGCTTAAACCTTTGAGAGCAGGTTTATACCTGTGTCTGAGATGCCCTTCTCCCTCTAGTCACCTGTCAATCTCCTACTCAGCAGTCAAAACACCCAGATCACTCATCTCCTTGGGAAAGCCTTTTCTTTTCTTTCTTTCTTTCTTTCTGTTTTTTAGGAAAGCCTTTTCTGACTCAATCACTCTGAACCCCCATCTCACCTTAGGTGGAGTTGTTTGTTCTTCTTTTTGAGTTCCCACAAAATTTTATCCATAACTTCTTGGAAGTACGGGCCCGCATCTTTCCATTTTGAATGTCCAAAGTGCAGCACTTGCTCAGCACAGAGTAAGCACTAAGCATGCTAATAAATATGTGAAATAAATGTGTCCATGAATGGATGGGTAAGGTTGAACAGATGAATAAAAGGATGAATGGATGGGTGAATGGCATTGCCTAGATTTACTTTCCATATTATTAATTAAGAGTTTGATGCAAAAAAATAAATGTGCCAAGTTATCTATTCTCAAAAAGCAAAGATGCTGGTGATATTTTTCCTTCTTTTTCTTACCTGCGCCATCTCCTCCTCTTCTCCTTTTAGCTTTTACCTTATAACCAAGAGGACATAGTATTGTAACTTGTCTTCCCGAATAGGTTTCAAGCAGATAAATAATTAGTCTTCTGGGGATATTTTGGAAGATTGTAACTATTCCTTTCCAACCTTCCCCGAATCATGTCATTCCTTGCTCCAGATATGAAAGCATCCCTTTTGTTCCTTAATGACTGGTTCTAGTCACAGAAAAAATTTCTCCACTTCCCACAGTTTGCTTTCAAACTCTGCTCACTGGATTTCTAATGCCTCTCCATGAGGTTGAGGCATATCTGTTCTTTGTTACCTACCACAGTCACGGTGATCTTGTCAAGTCTGAGGAGGGTGTAAAAAAATACTAGTTTTGCCTGCATTTTTACATTTCTGATCCCTCATAAAAATGTATGGGATAAATTTTAATGTCTAACAAAATCAACTATCTCTTTATCCACTCAGATGACACCTCTAAATTATGCAGAGCATTCTTTAAACATTATTTATTGCACAGACACTACCAGAAACAAAAATGACATAATATACCCATAACTCCAACTCTATAACATATCTAACTTCTCATTCTTCTATGATGCCTTCAAGTCCTTATGAATGCAAAATCCCTACACAGCTCGCAGACAATGCGTGTTCTGCTTTTTCCAGTTAACATGATACAAACGTTTTTATTAACCTACTAGATGGCCAACGGAAAGTCTCTTTTTACTTATTCTTTGAGGGAGTGTAAGGGGAAGGTTTAGATATCGACAGACTGAATTCTGGCTCTGCTAACTTGCTATGTAGCCTATACGTATTTTTTTAATTCCTGTAAGCCTCAATTGGCTCATCAGTAACATAGGCATGATAACAATTTACTCCCTGGATTATGGTAAAAATTGACTTCTGTATATAAAAGGTGCTTTACACGGTGCTTGACATACAGTAGGTATTTATTAATGTGTGACTCACGAACAACAGTAATATTCTAAGCATAGATCTATCATGAATTAGAATATACAGTATGCATGAATAATTAAGATGAAGACAGACTGATGGGCTCCACCCCTAGAATATTGAGTTTATAGTCACTCACCTCAAGTTAGCAATACTTAGGTGGAAAAGCTTGAAAGTAACTGAAATCCATCATCACTCTTTCACGGATATGTTTGAGTGACCTGCTTCAGATCACATGGACGGTCAAAACTAGAGCTGAAACTAGAACTCACATGTTGTCTAAAGCTGCTGAAAGGCTCTCATACCAAATATCACCTTCCCTGTCATCGCCACCTCAGCTAATACAGCACAAAAAGAAAACATCATTAATTAATCAAATACTTTTTATATAAGATTACATTGGAGCAAGAGAGAAGGAAAGAAGAAACATATATTAAGTATCAATATGACAGTCATGACTAACAAAATATTATGGAGAGGTAAGGCTCAGAGAGGCCATGTACTTCCCCGAGATCACACAGCTAATTAGCGGTGAAGGTGGAATTTGAATCCATGTCTGTGTATCTCCAAAGTTCATAATCTTTCAACTAGAATTTAACTTAATGAAAATCAACAGATATTTTTTGACTGCCCAATTTGTACTAGGTGCTGAATTAGGATATGGCAGTGAACGAGACAGATGCAGTCCTTGCATTCACGGGGCTTACTGTCTAGATGAGAAAACAGATAGATTAAAGGCAAACAAAGTGTCATGAGTGTCAGGTAAGGTGAAGTACCTATGATGTTCATAAATTTGTCTTGCAATGAGGACAAGTGCATGTGAGCCTCTACTCTCTGTCCCAGTGTTCAGCTGCACCGTAGGTTAAACTTGCTCACACAGACTGGCCTGGAAATTTGACCACCATTATTCTTCTGCATTATTTCTGTGGGAAAATGCATGCTGAATTCTAAAATGATGTATAAACAACTTTGGGAGCACAATACTCAAAGTCGGTACCTGCTTTTTATATGCTGTTTCAATGCAACAGCAGCAGATTTATCTTTCTCATTAGGTTCTGCTGTGCATAAAAAAATAAAATTAGTGTCAGCATGTATTTTAGAAAGTAGAATAATTGAAGATGAGAAGATCAATCAAACTGCAAAGATTAATTATTGAGTATCTGCTCAGAATTCAGCACTATGCCCAGGCAGTGTAGAAGTGTAGGAGAAATTTAAGACTGGATCAGCCCTATCCTTGGAGAGTCTGTAAACTAAATATAGGACACCTGTCACTTCCAGTAAGTGACAGGCTATATCAAAACTCCAAGAGGCCAGGATGGACACATGTCTGTGGAATAGGCTGGGCGGGTCAGAGGTAAGAGGACTTGACCCAGGCTTCAAAGGACAGCTATGATTTGGCTATTCAAAGAAAGTTCATGGTGGCACTGAGAGGAGCATTGACCGTGGAGAAAGGCATAGCACAGGAGGTGCGCTGAAAACTGAATAGACCACTGAGCCCAAGGAACAGAGTTGGGAAATAAGGTCTCAGAGGTAGTTTTGAATAAGAGATTATTTTGTCTTAATCACCTTCGCATCTGCAATGCCTGGAATGGTGCCTGACAAAGGAAGTGCTCAGTGAATGTTTTGTGAGATGGAAAGACATTGTCTTACTTGAAAAGAGAAATAACAAAAAAAGTGCTAGTTCTGATTCAGTAAAGGCCAGACAGGCCTAATGTGACAAGAATAAATGTAAAACTGCACAAAATTAAGTGCTAAATTGTATGATAAAGCCAAAAGCTGTCAGAACACAGCAGGGAAAGTGACTGAGATAGGGGAAAAGAACCTGGGATGATTTCTTAATGGAAAGGAAAGTTGCGTTGGGTCTATCTTGAAAGGCAAAATTTGGCTTTCAGGAGTCCTAATTCAGATTCATAGCGGGTGAGGCAGATAACACAAACGTGCGACTCCAGTCATCTAGAAGTTAATAGAAAGTAATGGGACTGTGACTTTTATTAAGTAATTTGGTAAATTTTATTAAGTAATTAAGTAAGTTAAACAAAATAAATCTGTGGGTTAGAGTCCTGTTGTGAACCACCCATTGGAGGCCCCCAGAAAGGCAGAAGGCCAAAAGAAAACGCCTCCCAGATGGAGGAAACGAGTGAATGACCAAGAGGAAAGCCGTGCAAGGCTTGGTGGGAAAGCGAGAGGCTGGTCTCCCTAGAATGCAAAGTACTGACTGAAAACGGCAGGAGATGTGGTTGGAGAGGAAATCTGAGTGGAGTCTGACTTCCAGGTAGAAGAAAAGGCATTAAACAGAGTTTAATGATCCCTTTAGTATGTTATGTTGCTTGGAGAAACTGCTGAAATTAAACATTTCATTTTCTATTCTGGGCTGCTAAGTCAATTGTGTTTACCTCTAAGACTCAAGTTATCTAAAATATCCCTGAAAATGTGCATTCTAGAAGTCTTGGATTGTTTTCTGGAAACTTCTCTGGTGCAGTCCCTGGTGCTGCCCCCAAATAGTATGTGACACCTGGGGCACTATAGACAGAGCTGTGAACGAAAAGCATCTTTTAAAACGAAGCACTTCCTTTCTCGCTTAACACATTTCACTTAAGGATTTACATTTATGCCAGTTGAGCAAATCAAAGTTATAGTTCCCTCAGTAACTGTAACCTGGACCAAACATCGCTATATTTTTCTGCTGCTGAGCGGGCTTTTAACTCATGCCTCCCAACTGTGAAGAGGAGATTTAATTCAGGCATTATGTAGGAAATGCTTTTTGGAAAGTAAGTGGCTGGCCTCGTGAAGGTTCAGTATAAATGGCTGTTCCTTTCAACTCGTGCTTTTATACAAGGATTCCCTGCAGAAAGAAATCTTCCATAGCATCCTCCACAGTCTTGCGGGGTGAATGGAAAGGTACCTTCTCCACCCCTGCAAGCTGCCGTTCTCTCTTATTCATGGGTCAGAATGTTTTTGCATGTGGCTGGTGTCCACGAAAGTCACTACACAGAGTCATGACTAGGGTGAGAGAGTAAGACAATACAGGCATTTGCCCCAGGGGCAAAATTTAAGGGGCATCAAAAAACTCAAGTAATCAAGACAAATCATATTTAATGTATTTTAAAAAACAAAAATTAATGCAAAAAATCATAATAAAAAATAAAAATATTAATTAAAAATTATTGCATGGAAATAGTCTTTTTCTTGAATACCAAATTTTTGGTGTCACTCTATACTTTTCCCCCACCCCCAGGCAAAGGCCTTTCTTGCCTCACCGTCATCCTGGCAGTCAAGGTGGGTGTGGAACAGAAGACGGAAGGGAGTGTGGAGTGGCCATCGTATATCTGGCTGCAGGCAAACTCCTTTAAACTTGGGTCAAGATAAAGAACTACTGAAGAACACCTCAAGAAGTATTTCCAGTTGGTGTCGATGGAACAAAACATGTTGAATTATTAACTTTATTGGGGGAGAATTCTAGTCAACTATCAATAAAAGCTGTCTTCTAATTTTCTAGGTGGATCCCCTGAGAATAAACGACCCAAAGACCATCTGGTGAGCTATGCCAAATCATCCAATTTCCAAGCCTGCCAAGCAAAGATGAGGCGACAGTCAAGTCCCAAACGGTGACCCAGGACTAACCACATAGACAGGGCTGTCAAATAGCCCAAGTGAAGTGTAGCCCTGAGGTCCTTGCGGCCAGGCCAGGCTCCTCTGAGCCTCCACGTTCCCAAGCCCCAGAGCCTAGTCCTGGGTTAGTGCACACTAATAGCTCAGTCAGGTAAAGACCTGATTGCTCCTTCGGTCGAGGGTTACGTCCATCTGATAGACTGGGGCGGTTAATAGGGTGGAATCATCTAGTAAGGCTAGTCATCTGTCTGTAGATTTTGTCGTTTTAACTGACAAAGAGAAACCCCTCCCTCTACCATAACAGGTGTACTTTGGGGAACCACTCATCTTCAAAATGCATTCTTTGATGTGAGTAATCATCCCTTATATACTTCAAAAAGGAAGCTTTAAATTTAATTTTGAAATATTTTAGACTTACATAAAAATTGCAAAAATAGTATAGAAAGTTCCTATATACCCTTTATCCAGCTTCCCTTAATGTTAACATTTAAATGTGAACACAGCCAGAGCACAATTATCAAACCAGGAAATTCACACTGGTACAATTCCATTAACCAAACAACAGGCCTTACTCTAATTTTGCCAGTTTCCCTTCTCATGTCCATTTTTTACTCCATGAACCAATTCAGGATCCTACACTAAATTGAGTTGTCACAGTTCCTAAATCCCCTCCAATATGTGCCAGTCTCTCAGTCTTTCCTCATCATTCATATGACCTTAACTTTTAAAGAGGAACAGTCATTATTTTGTAGAATATCCCTCAATTGGAGTTTGTCGAATGCTTTCTCATTATAAGATTCAAGTCGTGCATTTTTGACAAGATTTCCCACATAAGTGGTGCCGTGTCCTTCTCAGTACATCTTATCGCGAGGCACATGATGCTGATGTGTGTCCTTCCTGGTGATGCTCCTAATAGGTGGTGCCTGTTAGGTTTCTCCTCTGTTAAGTTACTATCTTTCCTTGTGTCACTGATAAGTAGATGCTTTGGGACTATATTTGAGACTATGCAAATACTCTGTTTCTCATCAGAGTTTTGCCCAGCAAGTTTAGTAACTATCAATGGTTCTTCCTTGTAACAATGATTACTGTGGTGTTTACCAAATCAAAAATGAATTTTTAATCATCTTTGAACCCTATTTAAGGCCAAAAAGTCAAAACCTACTGAGGTGAAAGATAATAATCTCCTCGTGAAACGTGCCTTTCCTACAGCCATGTGGATTAGACTCAGAGTTTCAGCAGAGCACGTCCCTGGCCCCCGAGTCATCGTCCCTACCCTTCACCTAAGCAGGAATCAGGGCTCTCTTTCTCACTGGCCATTGTAAGTCCTCAAACTTCTCAACGCTGCTAGGAAGGAAGCTGTTGCCAGTCAATAAGAACTGTCATGGGAAATGAAACATATTTCTATATCTCCGCTCTAGGATGAGTGTTTAGTTTGTCTTAAAACTGCTATATTCCTGGAGCGTCCTCTCTCTGCCCAGTCCCCTGAGGACCTTTAGCCAGTGGCAGATCCGAAACTACTGGGGAGAGGAGAAGTGCACAGGCAGCTCCCCTGGGTCTTTGGGGTTCTCCTGTTTGGGGCAATTCCTTTGAGTCCCAGGCAGTGAAATGTTGGTAAATGTTTACCAACTGGCTCTCCAGGAAGGGAAAAATAAAGGTTTGGATGTATAGCGTTTGCCAGTTCTGCGGTGTGAGTGCTCCCTTCATGGTTGATTTCAAGCTACCAATTCGACGTCACTGACACAGAGCGGAGAAGCGACGGGCCATGGCAGAGCATTAAATTGTATTTCCACCAAACAGACACAACAGACGTAAGTAACCTCAAGCACATGAACAGGAATAAATGTAGTAAGATAATCAGGAAGTGGTACATTTTGAGTATCTATTTGTTACCTCTGATTTTAATATAGTTTATTTAATTACAGATATTTATATAAATTTTTAAAAATGGCAGTTATTTAACAAATAACTCACAAAATTCCTAAAATTTAACACTTGGTTCTCTGTCTGTAGATTTTGTCGTTTTAACTGACAAAGAGAAACCCCTCCCTCTACCATAACAGGGCTCTCTTTCTCACTGGCCATTGTAAGTCCTCAAACTTCTCAACATTGGTGGGAGCCGGCTCCAGCACACCACCCCCTACAGTGGTTATCATGAGCCCCAAAGTTCTGGAACACCCCAAAGGGGTCCCTGAAAAGGCAAGATGACACTTTTCTCCAGTCCCTTCAGGAACACTTATGAGGTCCAGATGCCCTGCAGGGGACGGCTCTGCTCCAGCAGCGGCATCTGCTGCTTCTTGGCAAGCCCCTTGTGGAGCCTACAAGGGCTCCAAAGCATCTGGTGCCACCAGGGCTGGTGTGAGATCTGCCTTCAGTTTTGATGGGGACAGAGTCCTTCCCTGGCTCAGTACATGTTTGCTATCTGCCCCGGGTGCCACTTTCCTGTTCTTAAAAGAATTACAGGGCTGTTTCAGAAGCAGCCTAGAACAGTGGAGGGGGAACAGTGAAGAAAGAAGGAAAGCCGCATGTACTAAGGACAGATTAAATGCCAGGTACAAGGCTGCATGTTTTCACAGATGTTCTTGTAATCCTGACACACCTAGGAAATAGCGTCCCCATTTTACGGAGAGATTCGTGACTTCCCAAAGTTCCCCAGCTAGCAAGAAGCAGAGCTAGGATGTATTCCAGCTCTGCTCACCACCACAGTGCCAACATGTAGTATAGTGCCCATGACAGGTGCTCTCTGTGTTTGTGGGACAGATGCAGGAATGTGGCCTGACTCTGAAGCCTGTGCCCAACCCTCCACCAGAGGAATGATGCTGGGAACGTGCTCTTAAACGGTAGAGTATATACGCGGAGTGGCGGAGGGCACTGTGTGTATGTGGGGTCTCTGGTTTTGCTGGGAGGTGGGCTCCACGTTCTACTAACTCTCTGATCTTAGTTAGTAAGGAGTGTCACCTGGCCTCTCTCTGAGGCTCGGTGTCCTCATAAAATGGGGATAATAAAACCTGCCCTGCCAGAAATAAACAATTGTGATGTGCAAGGAAAGACTTAGCAGGCTAAGAGGTGCAGGGGAAAAAAAAACTGTACTGTATGTCACTGTCTGTGGCCTTGTAATGTCATTCCATTGGCCTAGGAAGGGCACATTTAATGCTACAGAAGCAGAGGAAAGCAAGGGGTATGAAGAAAATGGCCTTGGACACAGTAGAGGTAGAGGGTTCTGATCTATTTCAGCTTCAAGCGTGGGGATTAATTAGCTGTTTTCTGTTTGGCATGCACCACAAAGAACTTCAGCAAGCCTTATCTCCCCGCCTTTTATCTGAAGTACGAGGGAGCAGATAGGTCAGAGGAAAACCTGCTGCTTTTGCACGGTGGTATCGATTCCCTGGAATTAAACGGTAATGCAGAGAGGCGGCATCAGCCTCCCTTCGACCTTGCATCGGGCAGGCTGCCGGGGATTATTGGAGAACCCAGAACTCAGGGTGGCCATGGGGGATGCACTTCAGAAGACACTCAGGCACAGACCTGTGAGGTCTACTTCTTTCATATATGGCAGGTCAGAGGTAGTGCTGGACCGAGAACACTCTCCAGAGAGACTATACCTTATGTGTAGCTGTCCCTTCCTCACCCATCAGGACTCTACCAGAGCTGAAGATGCTAATGAGCTTTTGCTTTTAACATCTGATCCTCTTTAAGGGAGAAGCATGCCTGTGAGTGTGAGTGTGAGTGTGAGTGTGTGTGTATGTGTTAAAAAATAAATGCACCCAACATCACACATGCACATTCGATACATTGACAAACTGCCCATAGCAAGTGGGGGAGGTAGGAGTATGGGAGGGGGAGATAAAGATGAAAGGGAAGAAACACACACACACACACAACAAGGGAGGGCCTTGTATAGACCAATGAGGATAATATGTCATAAACTAAGTGTAATTAATTCAACCTCCGCACCTGACATCCAAGGAAGGCAAAAAGAGGAAGAAGAACACCCTGCTAGCACTTAGAGCAGAAGACCCAGGGGAGAAATCGGTCCCTGCCATTGCTTTGGGCAAATCATATTCATTCATTTATTCATCCCTTCAATAGACATCTTTGCATGCCAGGCACTGTGGGCTGGGGTGGGGCTGGGGGAGCAAGAGGAGGGCAAAGATGCAGGGCAGGTGTGGATCGTTCTTGTCAGGGCAGGTAAGTCCGCAGAGGATGACAACACAGGTGCTGGAGCAGGTATAAGCTGCTCCCAGAACCATGAGACAGGGGTACGAAGAAGATTAGAGAAGACTTCCTTGGGAGAGTGGGTGACATTTCTGTAGGATTTAGCTAGGCAAACCGTGAAGGTGATGCTTTCTGGCAGTGCCAATAGAGCATGGCAACCCAGAAGTGAGAGGGTGTGGCGCATCTGAGGGACTGAAAGACTCTCCATGGAGAAGGAGGATGGAGAATAAAGGCGGAATTGGCAAGAGGCCAGAATGAAAATGTCAGCTCTGAGAAGCTGGGAGAGTAAGGCTTCCTCTCTGAGCTTCTGTACTCAAAGCCTGGCAGGGGACACACACGGGAAAGTATAACAAAGCAATGAGTGCTGGAATATCGCTCTGAACACATAGCAATGAAAACGGAGAAGGATGTCCGTAAACCTGCCTGGAGGGCAGGAGCAAGAGTGAGGGGAAGAGGACTGGAATGGACAGGATTTCAGAAAGAGAAATTATCTGAGCTGAACCGAAAAGGAGTTTAGGACCTTACTTGCATAGAAAGAATAAGAACTGGGAAGGACATTCCAAGCAAAAGAAAATGCAGGAGTGAAGCCCTCCTTACCAGTGTCTAAGCGGACGAGTCCACATATCAGAACCCCAAACCCTTTGTGACTAATACAGTGCCCTGGTAAAACCCTCAGGTTTAATTAACAGACTCAAAAACTTTACTTTTAAAAAGCTGATTCTGTTCATGCTCTGCCTCCGTAATGCAGATACAACCAACACCATCTCTTCAGAATGAGCGTCATCTTTGCCCACTTTGTGATTGCTAAGCAGGGTACAAAATGATGACTCTCCTTTCCATTAGAGGAATGAAACATAAAAACGAAAAGCCTTCTTGAAGTGAGGAAAAACCAACTCCCTCCGAGTCTGGTGCAAAATTAAATTTTATGAGTTACTCAGTGGCCAGCAAGGCACAGAACTAAGCCAGTATGAAACCACCCTTCAAAGTAACCAAAGTTGACAACTAAACTTGGTCGGTGAGGGGGAGGAAAGGAGTTAACAGAGGCAGAAGTCGGTCCTTTCATCCTTTACCTGAGCCTGTCCCTTTCATATGCTAAGTGCGACTCAAGCAAGCTGGGTGAGGAAGTTTAACACTATCATTAAAAAAAAATCAACACCCAGGCAAAGGTGGACATCTCACCCTGAGTCATATGCCACCCAGGGTTACAATGAATAGGGTAATAACAGGAAAACAGCTTTCTCATGCCAGGCCTGCTATGCTGGGCTGTAATTACCCAAACAATGACAATCTATTGAAGACAAGCATTTTTCCCATCTCCAGAACACACAATGCCCCCCAAAAGGAAGCTTGGCATCCTGCACTATAATTGCTAAATTTCCAGGTGTGGTTCTGGCTCTAGGTGGTGGTTCTGGCAGGTAGATATAATCTATGCTTGGGGTGGAGAGACAGGTTGTTCCATGTTGCCAACAAAGGGCCAGTAAAAAAATGGATGGCTATGCCTTTATCAGCAGAGAGTATTCTAACAACTAGAAGGAAAATCCCGACATTCGCTCTGGGAGCCTTTTTAATTTTTCCAAATTTCCAATTTTGTGAAGTTGGTGCCTATAGAAACCAAACATCCAATGGTCTGGATTTTCAAAGTCAGATCTTTGCATAGACCATGTCCCCCACAACCATATGACAATAGCTTTATGTGTACAAATGAATGGGTTTGAAGACTTTGCCATTTTGTGGTTTATTGGAAGATGCTAGGTTTTATAGACTGGAAAGGGCTCTTCAATTAAGAAGGTAAAGGACTGAAGATGAGCCCAACTGTCTTCTATTTTTATTTCTAGGGAATACCGAAGATGAAAAAAATTAGGTCACATTAGAGTAGTGGTTCTTTAAGTGGCCTAGCAGCATCCACATTACCTGGAACTTCTTAGAAAAACACATGATCAGGCCCCATCCTTCAAACTTAATGATCAGAAACCTGTCTGAACTGCTCCTTCGAAGTCACTTGGATTCACGCTCAAGTTTAAGACTTTCTGCCCCTAGAGCTGTATTCCTCCACCGCAGTTGCCTGTTATCATCACCTGGTAAACTTGTCATCGTGATGCCCCCAACAATCCCAGACCAATAAAATCAGAATACCTAGGACTGGAGCCTAGGTATGGCTGCCTTTAAAAAGCTCCTTGGATGATACAGATGTGCAACCAGAGTTGAGAGCTACTATATATTAGAGCAAGAGAGATTTAGATTATATACTTGGAACTTCTGATTTTTAGCTCAAAGTAATAGTAGCTACTGAATGAATTGCCTTTGTCAAAGAAAAAGCTTTCGAGAAGAGGAGAGATTTCTATCTTCATGAGCTGGAGAGGTTAGATGTGAAGCTCCAAAAGCATCAGAATCTTGTGTCAAATCCAATGTTAATAATAGTATTTAATAACTCATCCAGCAAAAACAGTTGCTCGCCCTGGGAAAGGGGTAGGCTAGTCCCCACAGTCAAAAGTCTTTATAAAAGTGGAGGACTCAGAGGCAGTAAAGAGTGACACCATACCATCCCACCTACCTCAAGTCCAGATGCCACAATTCCTCAAAGGGAACTCAGAGCCTCTCACTCACTTCTCAGCTTCAAAGCCCAAGATACACAAGTACCCAGGGAGTGTGATGTAGAAGCCCCTTCTCACCAGTGGTCGTTGTCACCCAATGTGCAAACGATGGCAATCTGTCAGGACAGAATTCTAGGGGGCCACTCCCATGGGATGGGGGCGTTGTTGCTTAACAAATTAACTGTGAACTGGGACCATTCTTCCACTCAAATCAGGAAATTGGCAATTAGCCCATTACAAGCATGTTCTTCAAACTAGGGTCCACTGGCATAATTCCAAAGATCCAGGATTTTTCCCCTATGAAAAGGATCTGAGCATTACTAAAATGTAAGGAACATTGTAAATTCTTTTCAACAGGAAGAGGCAACATTCTTTAGGACGTTTCTGGAGAAATGATATCCCTAGACTGTCAGTGAGAAAAAGACCAGACTCTCCTTCAATTTTTTTTAAAGATCAAATAGCAAGGACTAGAACCAGTTCAATAACTGGCTCGTGAATGTGCTTATGAAAACACCGCTATGATCTTAACATCATCACAAAGTAGATCTTCAGTATCTAAGCTTTTGGGCATTATACTCCTCCTCCCCAAGAAAAAAGGTAAAGCTAGAAAAAAAAAAAGGTAAAGCTAGAAGAAAAAGATCAGGCTTCTGTATCCCAATGCCTATGATTAGGCAGACTTTGGAGTCTGACCAACCTGGGTTTGAATTTTGACCATGCAATTTATTTGATATTTGGCCTTGAATGTTAAATTTGTGAATTTCAGGTTTTTATTCTATAAAATGGGAATAATAATCCTTAGCACCTGAGCAGAAAGAAGGCATGGATTGTATTTAGCACAGTGCCTAGTAAACAGCAAATAAAGTAGCAGCTGTGATCGTTAATTACTCACCCTTAAACATCTAGCTGAAGCTTCACTTCTTTCACGAAGGCTTCCTTGACAAAGATGCTTACACACACACACACACACACACAGTCTTTGTAGCTCCAGTTCGCCTAGTATGCATCTAGATGTTAGTCATTACATTACATTGCAATTGCTTATTTATATGTCTGCAAAGATTTTCTTAAGAGATCATGCCTTTATATTCCCAATGTCTGGCACACACTTGGTGCATCATATGTATAAATGAATGAATGAATGAATGAATGAAGCAAGCTACAGCATATACCTAGTAATGAGAGAAGAAGCAGCTTAATTAGGACAATAAGAATGGAAAGAATGAAACAGAAGAAAGACACACACGAAAACTGATAAAAATGGTTCACTATGGGATATGAGCAGTCAAGGAATATTGTGCTGCAGAATTTTCTAATATAGTCAATCAAAGATACAATTAATCCAAAAAGCCTTTCTCTGAGGATTTCTGGGATGAGAGAGGAGGAATGCTCACACTAACACTTAGAAAAGACTTATTGGTTGTTTGGTTCTACGCAGTTCTCTGACGCCAGCCCACCTAGGGGCAGAGAGCTCGTGAACATTACTCAAGGATAAGGTGAGATTGCCAAAGGAACATGAGTCAAATCAAGAACACTTACTGCCCTCTCCCAAGTCTTAAGAATTTTAGGTCCACATATAACCGTCACCTCTCAGTCTTTACCGTTATCACCGCTCCGCCTCCCTGACTGTCTCCTGCAGATCCTGCCCATTGGAAGCCCTCCACCTACTCCCCTGAAACTTTCCTCGTGGCCCCACTTCTGCATAATCTCTGAATGGTGTTTACCAAATAAACATGTGCCTCACTGCCACAGCTGCTGCCTGCCACCATTGCACCCCCACCCTATCTCTAGAGTCTAGGCCTGAGCAATCTGCTCACCCAGAATTAGTCTTAACCATTTTCACCATCGCAGGAGATAACTGGAGAAACAAAACCGCAATAAATCAGCAAAGAAAGCAAATGAGAGGGTTTTTTCTTGGCCATGTAGGCATAGGAAACTCCTCCTCCTGCTCCAGCAAACCAGGCTCTAGTACTGAACGAGTCATCTAAGATGTCTGCAATATGGCTTACTCACACCATGAGAAGGACTGTCCAACAAGAAATAAGCTGACAAAATGCTACATGCTTAACTCCAGTCCCCAAATCATCTTTCACAGCCAAGGGGGTTAGTCACTGGAAAGACAGGCCCCCAGTGGAAGCCATTGACTTTTATCTTTAGACTTCGACTACTATTCATCAGCATCAATATTTCAGAGCTTAATCAGCTCAGCCCTAGTCTGCGTCTAGGACAGCTACATCATCATGAGGACTCACCGCATCCTGACAGCTGAGCACCTCCAAAATGCTGTTGAGTAATTCAACGCAGTATTTCTTCTCCTGAACCTGGTGTTGCATCTCATCCTTCTGCTCCAGCAGCTCCTTCAGTTCCTTGGTGATGACAGGAAGCAGAATGTCCCGGCATTCTGGAATGAAGGGAGTTCAAAGGCATTTGAGCTTCCTCATTTTTTAGTTTCTTTATTATTTTTAGATGCCTTTACATTAAATAAATAATTCATGAATATATTCTCCATGTAAAAATTTAAATATTAAAGATTAGATTACGAGTTCCATAGAACATCATTCACAATTCTGATTCCTCCCCCAACCCCTACTACACAGAGGCAACTCGTTATTTTATT
>NW_011888811.1:267827-277827 GCF_000151845.1 Pteropus vampyrus
CACACACACACACACACACACAGTCTTTGTAGCTCCAGTTCGCCTAGTATGCATCTAGATGTTAGTCATTACATTACATTGCAATTGCTTATTTATATGTCTGCAAAGATTTTCTTAAGAGATCATGCCTTTATATTCCCAATGTCTGGCACACACTTGGTGCATCATATGTATAAATGAATGAATGAATGAATGAATGAAGCAAGCTACAGCATATACCTAGTAATGAGAGAAGAAGCAGCTTAATTAGGACAATAAGAATGGAAAGAATGAAACAGAAGAAAGACACACACGAAAACTGATAAAAATGGTTCACTATGGGATATGAGCAGTCAAGGAATATTGTGCTGCAGAATTTTCTAATATAGTCAATCAAAGATACAATTAATCCAAAAAGCCTTTCTCTGAGGATTTCTGGGATGAGAGAGGAGGAATGCTCACACTAACACTTAGAAAAGACTTATTGGTTGTTTGGTTCTACGCAGTTCTCTGACGCCAGCCCACCTAGGGGCAGAGAGCTCGTGAACATTACTCAAGGATAAGGTGAGATTGCCAAAGGAACATGAGTCAAATCAAGAACACTTACTGCCCTCTCCCAAGTCTTAAGAATTTTAGGTCCACATATAACCGTCACCTCTCAGTCTTTACCGTTATCACCGCTCCGCCTCCCTGACTGTCTCCTGCAGATCCTGCCCATTGGAAGCCCTCCACCTACTCCCCTGAAACTTTCCTCGTGGCCCCACTTCTGCATAATCTCTGAATGGTGTTTACCAAATAAACATGTGCCTCACTGCCACAGCTGCTGCCTGCCACCATTGCACCCCCACCCTATCTCTAGAGTCTAGGCCTGAGCAATCTGCTCACCCAGAATTAGTCTTAACCATTTTCACCATCGCAGGAGATAACTGGAGAAACAAAACCGCAATAAATCAGCAAAGAAAGCAAATGAGAGGGTTTTTTCTTGGCCATGTAGGCATAGGAAACTCCTCCTCCTGCTCCAGCAAACCAGGCTCTAGTACTGAACGAGTCATCTAAGATGTCTGCAATATGGCTTACTCACACCATGAGAAGGACTGTCCAACAAGAAATAAGCTGACAAAATGCTACATGCTTAACTCCAGTCCCCAAATCATCTTTCACAGCCAAGGGGGTTAGTCACTGGAAAGACAGGCCCCCAGTGGAAGCCATTGACTTTTATCTTTAGACTTCGACTACTATTCATCAGCATCAATATTTCAGAGCTTAATCAGCTCAGCCCTAGTCTGCGTCTAGGACAGCTACATCATCATGAGGACTCACCGCATCCTGACAGCTGAGCACCTCCAAAATGCTGTTGAGTAATTCAACGCAGTATTTCTTCTCCTGAACCTGGTGTTGCATCTCATCCTTCTGCTCCAGCAGCTCCTTCAGTTCCTTGGTGATGACAGGAAGCAGAATGTCCCGGCATTCTGGAATGAAGGGAGTTCAAAGGCATTTGAGCTTCCTCATTTTTTAGTTTCTTTATTATTTTTAGATGCCTTTACATTAAATAAATAATTCATGAATATATTCTCCATGTAAAAATTTAAATATTAAAGATTAGATTACGAGTTCCATAGAACATCATTCACAATTCTGATTCCTCCCCCAACCCCTACTACACAGAGGCAACTCGTTATTTTATTTTATACATATAAATACACATATAAAAGTGTAGATATGCCTATAAACATAAAAATGTACCAGTATAAAATATGTAGTATCATTCTGATTTGGCCTTTCATTTAAGCAAAGCATATTATACTGTGATGATAAACCTTCAAAATCTTTTTTACATATTTTACATATGTATGATCAGTATAAAACAACATTTCATTTTTGTTTCTTTTTTTATAAAAGGAACTATATTGCATGTATTGTTCTGTACCTTCATTTTTTTTCACTTACCAATACTTCTTAGAGCACTATCTATGCTGTTACATATAGGGATCAACTTCATTGCATTTACTGGTTTACAGTATTTTCTATTATAGCAGTATTTGTTTATTTAGTCATACCTCTACTGATGGACATATTTCACTGGCATGAATAGTACAAAAGTGAACAACCTTCCACTTGCATCTTTGTGCACAATGGCTTTCATTTTAAATAAATTTTGCTTTCATTTTAAATAAAATCTTGACATTGCTGTCTCAGGATACTTCTGAAAAGTTCTGAAATCCTACACAGCTTTGTTTATATATTTTTCTTGAAAATGGCAAATGCTGAGATACCAAAAAGAAATCCAAAAATTTTTTCGAGCCATCCCCACCCAGATGTTTTCTGAGCTGAGATGCGAATCATGTCTTCCAGGGTTTCATTTTAATTCAATACAACAAATAGGTACCGAACATCTTTGATGTGGGAGACGCTGTATTCCTGAAAGAACAGAGATAAGACATGGTTCTCGCCCATTAGGTGCTTAAAATCTGACAGAAGTGATTAGCAACAAAAACAAAGGGCAATGGCAGAAGACAGAATAAGATAAAGCTGTCAAGAAGGAGACGACCTCTCCTGTCCTGTCAGCCTAGCATCGACACCTTCTTCTGACACACCACCGTGGTTCCACTCTGGGGAGCCACTCTGCTATGGGATATTATCCTGGGGATACTCTATAATAAAGCTTGCTGTCCTGCTTTGGACAAAGGCTGGACACCTGACCCTAATTAGGAAAACCCTTGAAATCTGAATTTTGAGGAAACTTTAATAACAGTAATTGCTGACATGGCTAACATACTGAGTGTTTACAATGTGTTAGGCACTGTTTTAAGTGTCTTCCATGAATTACGTCAGTATCTTCCCAGAAAGCTGACACTGTTATCTCTCCATTTCATTGATGAGGAAACAGAGGGACTTGGCCAAGCGTACGCAGCTAGTAGTGGTGGATCCAGTCTGACTGCGGAGCCCCTGCCCTTAACCACTAGAGGAAGAGCGTAGTCCTTCTCGGAGCTTGGCTGTCTACGCAGAAGTGCCCTGAGGCAGCCGCCCTGGGGGGCCTGCTGCTTCCTCTTCTGGGGCTATGCTGGGTCTCTCCTCTCTGTCTGGTGCCCCAGATTTTCCTCTAAGTCTATGACCTACTCCCTACCTTCCAAAAAAAAAAAATGTTTTTCTTTAAATGTGCCAGTGCAGGTGCAGGTTTCTGTTGCTCACAACCAAAGAATTCCAACTGGTAGAGTCATAAAACGCCTTGAGGGCTTCAGGAGGGAGAAATGATCTCTGGTTGGAAGGTTCATGGAAGACTTTACAGACTCTGATAGAACCCTGTCCCTTCTTTCAGAGCACCAATCTTAGTTTGTAATTCGATTCTAATTAGTATAATAAATTAGTGTCCATTCATCCAACCAAAGTGTAAGCTCCATGAAAGCTGTACTAAATTTCAAACCAAACACAATACCTGGATCACAGCAGCAATTCAGTCATCTTGGTTGAATGAATGGAAGCGGTGTCACTGGAGATGGTCACTGATGAGTAGATAATAATGCCACAGGAAGAGTAGGGATTTAGAGAACAGAGAGTGACTTAGGGTACGTAGATCTACGTAGATAGAATAGTCTCTTGGAAGATAGAATAATGGGAAGTAGCACTTAAAAGGAAAGTTCTTAAATGCAGTGGGAGATGTTAGGTTATATGGATACAGAAAACTATAGGCAAAAAATTTTTTTGATTCGACTTTGCTTAAATTATAGATTAAATCATAGGATACAGGTACTGGCCTTTTCCCTCGGATTCATATCTTTGTAATGAAATCTAAGTACTTAATTTGTACTCAAGAAATTGTTGGCCTACGGACTTTTGAGAGTATAAGTTACTGAGTTAGCCATTACCCATTGTTTGACTTAAATGTTATGGTAATTGGTAGGTAAATATTATTCATATCTTGTCACCATAAAATTGACAAATATTAGTCTATATCTTGTCATCATAAAGTTGAGTTTTTGTCCAGATCTATCTATTAAAAATTTCCTATAATATTCATTCTGGAGTTTGTTTTAAAAGTTATCCTCTAAAGGACTTTAACTTGTAACACTAAAATGTTTTGTTTGTTAGAGGAAATTATATGTGTTAGAATGCTTGTTGTAGAAAAACTAAGTGAATTCATTTAAATTTGCAACCTCTTTGTCACTGGGAGATGAATGACCTCACCACTTTCATGAAACTTAACTTTCCAATGCTGCCTTCACCGATGTTGTCATAATTAAACCCAACCAGAAAATAAGAATCGTGCTCTCTCTTATTAAGTTAGATAAGGATTGTAAAGTCTTCTTCTCAAAAAGTTAAGTTTACAAGTAAAACAAAGCGATCCTAACAAAGGAAATTTTAAAAAGCCTATTCTTCTACAGTTCTCTGGGCAAAAGGGAGTCATTCAGCGATGTGTCATTGCAGTGAATAGTTTAGCTGGAGGAGAAAAAGGCCCAAAGGCAGAGACCAGCGAAGAGGCCCCTGCAGTGGTCCAGGGGTGACAGTGAGAATAAAAGTGCTGGGTTCTACCCTCTAGATTCCCAGCTTCTGACACAGTCCTGTCTCCTGCTGAAGGTAAAGATTTGCTAAGACCTTTAAGGAAGGTCGTAAGAAACAGATCAAGAGCAGTCAATTGTTTTGAGTTTAAAGTATAAGACATTTTAAAGTCTAAAACAGCCTCTTGTGACTCAAAATTAAAACTCATTTAAAACTCCATCTTTAAAAATGGATTAGTAGGACCTATAGGAAGGAGATATAGAAAGGTAGATAAAGAGTTAATCCATTCAGGTAGTTAACTCATTCATTCACTTAGTCAGTTTGTCTACCACATTTACTGAAGGCTACCTAAGTGCCAGTCACTATTCTGGGACAGGAGAGAATGGCCAAGGGGTACCTGCCCATCACAGAAGCAGAGCCAACAGAAATAAGAATCAGACTAAGTAGATGAGGTAAAAACCTAGTGCCTTTACCTCTTGGGCAACATGTTAGGACTGGCCATAAAAACAGAGCTGTGGAATAATTAAGGTCAGATTTGTCCTTAAAAATTCATTCTGTTAGTATTCTCGTTGAGATACCTCAGTTAGATTCCTTTACAAAGATATGAATCCAAGAGAAAAGGCCAGTTGAGAGATTTCAGATATGAATAAAGATCTCCTTGGGAAATCGGTAGCCTTTAAATTCTACTTAAAATTGAGCTAAATTAGTAAATTCTCATGGAAAGGTCTGATAGTGAGCTCTCCATCCCCAGAAGTATTTAAGCAATAGGTAAGCTGACTATGGATAGGGATGATAAGGATTGAACAGAATGATTGTTAAGTCCTATTAAAAATTCTATAAAATAAAAGTTCAGAGGATGTGGCAGGAAGAAGGATACATTTGCTAGGAGGAAAGACAGTGGGCATGTTTACATTGTCTACAAACCACTGTGGTTGTGGGAGCCGTGGACCAGGCCCCACAGAAGCAGTGGTTTATCAATCTGAAAGTCATCTGCTTTGCAGATTCTCAAAACCAGCATTCCCACAAGACAAAGCCTCTTGGTGCTGGGAGTCAGCAAGATTCTAGCTGAAGAAGCCATCAATAATGTGGCCTGATTTTCAGAAAGTACTTTTGTCTTCTTGTTAACCATAATTTCTCAGAAACGTCTGGCTCCTCTGTTTTGAGATGAAATAATTTTTCTTGTTTGTAATTGGAACTGTAAAATTATATTAGTCTGTAAAGCTTCAGGAAGCAGCATCTCTAAATTGTGGCTTGATTGTTAAGCAAACACAAATGATTTAAAAGATAAATATTGCAGAGCCTTAGATCAATCTTCATAGGCTAGAGGCAGTGAGTATTAGAGACCTGCACACCCAGCCTGGGGACCGGATGCCTGACAAGGGCTGGGAGATCTGCCATCCAGTGACAAGTCCAAATTGTAATTCAGACCAGGCACTTAGGAACCCGCAGAGCTACTCAACACCGTATTTTCATAGAAAAGGGTTTTCTTTGTCAAGTGACTGCAGAGAGGAAAATGCAGTGTTTCTGATCTCTGGATTCTTCCTCCTTCCAGAAAGTCTTGTCCTATGGCAGAAGGAGCTACTACCTGAATGCATAGCTCTGTTGAAGTGTGATATGCTTTTGCAATCATTTCCAGACTCAGGGACACAGAAATAAGATGGTCCCTTTCCTCTCGCCCTCCTCCTCAATATCGGCTCCACAGAATGAATGCAATGGAGATCCTTTGTCTACTTTGGAAAGCCACGTTGAGGTGTATCAGGCTAGAAATACATCGGGAAGGGAAACCCTCCTGAGAACCACATCTGAACTTCTCATCTTCTCTAAGGTCAGCACCTCTGCTCACTCGCTCGCAGGGTGAAGACATTCCCAGTCACACAGGAAACCAGTAAACTCGACTCCTCCTCTCTCTCCTCTCAATGCCCACCATACCGTGAAGTCATATCCGCCCTACCCCTAAGCCAACCTCCTCCATCTTCTGCACCAGGTCTCCCAAGCTGACCCCTCCCCCCCATTTCCAGTTTCAGAAGTAGGACTTTCTCAAAACTAAAACCTGACCACAGAACTTTCCTGTTGCCCTGAGGGTGCGTTTGCTACACTCTTTGACCTAGCTAAAGGCCCTCTGTGACCAAACCCTTTTGCTTCTCCACCCACCACCTCCCACACCATCCCAGCCATGGTCTCTCCTCCTTCTGAGCTTTTGCACATTATTTTCTTTGCCCATAATGCTCTTATCCCTCTCATCTCCACCTGACTAATTCCTTTTTCCTTAGATGCCAAATCCCCCAGGACAACATTCTCAACATCCCAACTCTGATGTGGGTGTCCTGTTCTGGGGGCCTGCAGCAACCAAACTAACTTCTGTCTTACCATTTGTCCCATTCTATGGTCATTGTCTATGTAACAGGCAACCAGTGAGATTCTTGTCATCGACCCAGAAATGAAGCTGAGGTCCGAAGCTGGAAACAAAGGGGTTAATCGCCCCACACTCCAAATTCAGATTGTTTCCAGAAGTTGGGGCATACCATCATCCCTCATGGTGTGTATGAAAGGTGCTGGTTCAGGACCAGCCCTACATCAGTCTGCACGCACCCCATCCTAGAACTAAGGAAGGGCTGGCGGAGGCTTCTGCATATAATGCAATGTCCATACAGAGAAGCCATCACCCCCTCCTCTCTGAAGCTGAGGTGGCAGCAGGGAGAGCCAAAGAATCACTCATAAAATATACAAAGATGAGACTGGCACCTTATATCCTTGCTAGGAAAATCTTTGCCAATCTACAGTCCCAGGTACTTCCTGGTTCCACCAGCAGAATAAAGAGACTTAAGAACATTCTGGAGCCCCACTCTTACTATGGGGATGCAGGTTAAACACAGGAAACATGTCTGTGCCAGGGGCTCAGCCACATCTTCAGTGTGGTTACTCCATCTCTAAGCCTGCCCGTGGCAGCCTTCACTTGGAATTTCGCTCCACTCATAGCCAGCCCTTATTCTGTCACTAGCTTGGGTTAATCGACTCTTTGATCCTGTTTGATTTCTCATAGGCTTTAAGGTGAAACTCATTCTGCTTTGGCCAAGTTCCTATTGACTGAAAGGTGAATTCAGCTCAGTCCAACTGTCTTGGGGGATGGTGAAGAACTTGTGGTTGTTGAGAACCACCCCACCCTTCGCCCAGGCCTTTTAGCAAGCAGGGGAAACCCCTAATTGAAACCCCAGAGCTAAGCAGTGTAAGCCCAGCTCTGCTCAGACGCTTTTCTTCCATTTGGTTTAGGGAGCAGTTGCAGATGTCAGAGGCCACTTGGTTCGCTCAGCTAGACACAAAGGAAGACCTGCACAGACACCACTCCAGTCTGACAGGTAGTCATTTGTTCTCACCACCTTCTCCTTCTACCCAGTGTATCACAAAGAAAAGTAATTCTATCACTAGGAAATCAACAACTATCCACAAACTTCATATTCTGGATCAGGTCACAAGCCTTTTACAACTCTGCTAGTGTTTCCTCCAACGCCTTCCTCAGCGGCTCCTCATGGCCCACCCTCTCACCTCCCGGAAAACAAGCCTCACTACAACATCCAGAATCCTCACTCACTCCGCTGCAGCCTGCCTCCACCATGATGCACATCTTCACTCTATGACCTTGACGGCCAAACTATATCTCGGCGGCTAAACAAGCACAGCCTACTTAGAGATTTTGGAAGTTAGCAACTGGAAAAATTCTCTTTGGGTTTATAGAGGGGTGAAAATAGAGGTAGGAAGTAAAATCTTATGGAATAAACATACTTCCAGAACTTTACTCTAGATATCCACTTAAAGTCCAAACCAAGCTACTGGTTTTATCTTATATCCCTTATATTAACATAAAACATACTATTGTATGAAAACTATAAGCGAATGCCCTATAATAAGTTGGTGTTTGCCAGTCAGAAGCATAGCAACAGCAGAAAGAATAAACTGATATGTAAAGGCCGGAATATTTAAGGGAATGTGAATATGTCTGTATCCAAAAAAAAAGTCACATTGATTATCAATATAAATTGTAAGCTCTGATAGTCTATTTGTGATATATTGATATCAGTGAATACTTACTGTAACAGGCATCATTCTCATGGGTAATATACACCGGTGGGGTATCAGAAGCAATTTAAGAAGATAATAATTGTTTCAGGTTGGATTCTCCAGAAGCAAGTTCTAAGACAAGGTTTGGGTGAAGATGACTGACTTACTATTATGGAGGTATTCCAGAAAACACTGGAAGGGGAATGAAGGGAAGAAGGCCAGGCAGGGTACAAAAGCAGGCAGGTCTCACATAGGGGGAATCTCTGGAGACAGAGTGGGCCACAGAGCCAAGCAGTTGAGTGTTCAGATGCTGGGGACGGACAGCCTCGGGAACTGTGGGTTCCCTCAGTGCACAGGCGAAGCAGGCCCTGGCAGCCTGAGGGTAGCCCCAGGAGGCCAGAGCTGGCTGCTGGAAGAGAAAGTCTTCCTGGAGCTATGCACAAAAATGATCATGGATCCCAGAAGACATGGGGAGAGCCCTGGGAGCGGATGCTGCAATGGCGAATACTGAGAGCCGCCAGCAAGACAACGAGTGGAGTAACACGGGAAACAGAGTCTGGAGTGGGCAGGTCTCTCTGGGATAAAGACATCTGAGCTGAGACCTGAGGGTGAGAAGGAAACAACCTCTAAGGATCTCAGGGACAAGCATTCCTAGCAGAGGAAATGGCATGCAAAGGCCCTGGGGTGGAAGTTTGCTTAACATGTTGAAGGAATCATGTGGAGATGAGTGTGGCTGGATTATAGGAAACGCAGAGCATAATATGAGATGACAAACTTGGAGAGCTTGGCTGGGGCCAGGTCTCATCAGGTCCCATGGTAAGGAGTTTGATTTCCGCGTGGAAATAAATGTTTTTATTTTCTTCTTTTTTTTCCTGTATTTTTAATGGGGACTGTGGGTGGGCGGGGGCGGGAGCTAGAAAGGGAGGCAGGAGAACACTAAATAGACTTTTTGTAGAGGGGAAAAGAGGTCTCATATTTATTAAACCTTCACTATGGCATTCTCTCTATGAGGAGTATATCATTACACCTATTTTCTGGATGAGAAAACTAAAGCGCAGAGGGATTCAGTAACTTCCCTATGATCCCATAGCTAGCATGTGGCAGAGCTGGAATTTCAACTCAGGAAATGTGATTCCAGAGCCCATGTTCACATCTACTAAGCTATTTTGCCTCTTTACTGTAACAGTGAAGGGGAGAGGAGATGAGAGCTTCATCAGTTTGTAGCAAGAGAGAGACAGAAGTGGACAGATTTGGGATACGGTTTGGAGGCAGAGTGGACACGTCTTGCTGATGAATTAGATGTGCTGTATAGATGTGTAAGCATATTCATTTGGAACATCTGAGTGAGAGAGTAAAAGATTCATTTTAGGGTTTATCAAATTAGGATCTAATCAGGAAGACCATTTTATTGTCTCAACTAGCAAGTAATGAAAGACTTCCATCAACATTTCTCCAATGGTATGAAGTGGCTTCA
>NW_011888811.1:282827-283994 GCF_000151845.1 Pteropus vampyrus
ATCTCACTAGGAAGTCTGTCCACATTGTCACTTTACCAAGTAGTGTCAGTTGTGTGGAAGCTGGAAGGAAGGGTTTTCTAGAAACAACCGTCAAGGTACAACCTACAATGCACCTGACTATTGAACCTGAGATGGAACCGTAGCTAAAGTCTGGCATTTTCCTTCAAGGACTCTCTTGCTAGAGCATGATGCACACAGCCTGCTACCCCAAGGCAAGGCAAAGCCATAAACTGGCCTGTGAAGAGGAAGAGCTGGGAAGAAATGTCTGCATTAAGGAGGCTCCATTCCATTCCTCTGATGCACTTAACAAGAACCAGGCCACAAGATAAGTGTTATAGCTTCAACTGTGGAGTAAAGTGTGGATTTTAAAAGCAGGAATCTCAGTCACTGTCCTTGTAACCTTGGGCAAGTCGCTTAATCTCTCTATATCCTTTTTTCTTTCTTAAAGTGGAGATACCAAGAATGTCTCCCTTCACAAGGTTGTGAGAATGAAAAAATATACATAAAGCACTTATCTGGCCCCACGATAAGTATTATAAAAGTGTAAACTATAATCATTTAACTTTTAAAATATCCATATGTAACTTTCTGGGCAATGGAAATATGCTATATCTTGACATGGGTGGTGGTTGCAGGTAAAAATTCACTGAACTGTATACTTAAGATTTGTTCATTTTACTATATGTAAATTATACCAAAAAATTAAAAATATATATTGCTATGAGGTAGGTATTATTATTTTACCTGTTCTATAGCTGTACACAGTAAGGCTTGAGGAAGTCAAATTGCACCAGGTGTCACATTCAGGCATTCAGACTCCAGAGCCTGTGCCCTTAAACACTGGGCTGGGTTCCTGTGTGAGCTGAAACTTGGTCCTCTGCAGGACTCAAGACAGCAGTAACCCAAAGATGCTGTCCCCAACTCCATTTGGAGAATCTCCTACAGGAAGAGAGAGCAGCCCTTCTCTCCTCTCTCCCATTTTTTCTACCACCTTCCACCCTCTTCTCATCTCAGCTTGGTTCTGTTGTTTCATTAACTATTAAGACCCCAATCCCTGCCAAGCGACAGCCGGGCTGGGGATGAAGTGCACACATCCCAGCAGGGAAACACCCAGCAGAGGACTGGCAGTGATTTGGGACTGAAGGATCCAAGCTTTCCAAATTCCCC
>NW_011888811.1:285494-291140 GCF_000151845.1 Pteropus vampyrus
GCTTGCCATAGATGGAAGGTAAGTGTATCAATACTATGAAAAAACAAACAAACAAACACATTAAATCCTAAGAGGAACGTAAGCCTGAGGTCTGTTTCCTCTTTGTTGTCAAAGGATATTAGTAGAGAAAGCTTAAAGACAAAGTAGCAAAGGTATACAATCTTTGACATAATCAGTAAGATTGAAAGGGAGTTGAAAGAAAATGAATGATCTTCTGCTTCTGTGATATGGTACTTTATCTGTGCATACCTAAAAATACCTTTCATGCCAAAGAAAATAATTTTTCATGTGGTGGTATATAGTCACACTTTGAGAAACACAAGTTAAAAGGAAATAGAAATTGAGATATCTGTTTCCCATTTCTGAGACTAACTCATGGGTGACCTTTGGCAGGTCACATCCACTCTTTGGACCAATTCCCTTGGCTGTAAAATGAGGAGGTTGGCTTAGGCAATCTTTCCAAGGATTCATGCATGTCTATGTGTCTGTGTTTTGTGAGCCTTTAAATATGTTCTAGAATATCTTCTCATCCTCTAAAGTAGGTGATTGTTAATTGCATTTGCCTTGTTATCTGAAAGTCTTACTGGGAGGAAATAGTAAAGATTTGAAAAGATCAGCTACTTTGGGGCAAAAGAGCCTTCTGAAGCTGTTGTGTTGAAAAAAATCAATAAAATCGATTGCAATCCAGGCACAATAGAAGCTGACTGTCCAGGATCTATGCTTATGCATCCTTTGGCTATGGAAGCCAGTGGGCAAAGCACTGCCTTTAAATTACCCTTACAAACCACCTGATTACTTGCCTATGTCAAGCAGTAGTTTATGCCAGGTGCCGAACAGAAGGTGCTGATTCAAACTATCAAGTCTTATCTCCCTCTTCCTATGAGAAAAATAGACTGAGGTGGGGCAAGGTTAGGGTGGGGTGGCAGCTCTGAAGTTAAAAACAACCTGAGTAACTAAGCTGCTCATTTGCAAGATCTGAGGTAGTTAAGCAAATTCTTCTACTGATAAAAGTGACAACAAACTACAAGGTTTTTATGAGAAATTATAAAAAAAGTAACTATTATTATAATTATGGTAGTACATATGTGTATCCTCTTTCTCACAGTTTTTTTTTTCCTTTATCAATATTCTGAAAAAGTCAATTTAGGCAACATTTTATTTTTAATGCTGTATATTGGTTCCATCTCTGAACTGATAATAATGAAAAAGAATATAATTATCAATAAATAATTTATGAAAATAATTATACTTATATTAATTTGAAGCATTTTCATACTTATATTAATTTTTGGGACTTTTTTACACCATCCAGAGACCATGCTAAGCATTATTTCATTTAATATTCTCATCAACTCTATTATTATTCCCATTTTACAGATAAAGAAACTGAGAACCAAAGAAGTGACATGATTTTCCAAAGTCTGTGCTGAATATAACTCAGAGATTGTAAAACAAAATGATTAAACTCCGTAGTGCCTCTCCGGAACTCAACAAATCTTTGGTAAAAAGATTCTCTAAGACACCCTCTTCGTACATTTGGGGCCAAAGTCCAGATCATGAGGAAAAAAAAAAAAATCAAAGGTTACAAAATCTAGTTTAATAAATTGAAAAAGCTGAATATTCATAATTGTGAAGTTCTCTGGTGTTTCTTGTGTGTGTGTGTTTTTAAAATAATTTTTTAGATGTTGTAAATAACAAGAAAAACTTGAAAATCATCTAGCTTTCTCCTCTGAAGTCCCATGGTACTTTGCTTATATTCCTACTATAGAACATTCATCTTGTGTTTTAAAAAAGAGTACCTCATTTTGCAAATGAAGGCAAGCTCTTGAGGACTTCATCATATTTTTGTCAATTTTTTATTTTCTAAATGGCTATTCAATGCTTTGTTTGTAGCAGAGCATTAATTGACATTTATGGAATTGCTCTAAATGTTGTCACCCTTCGTTGCAGAGGTGACCACATTGATCCTTTACAGAATTTGAGACAACAGAGAGGCAGTCAAAGACACAGGTCTGGAAGCGACAGCAAAGACTTAGACTGTAGATTAAGTTTGGGGTTTGTGAACATCGAGATGGCATTGAGCCACCAGTGGATGGACTCCCCTAGGCAAGAGCGGACAGAGCAAAACTAGAATATAGCTGAGAACTGGAACCTGAAGTGGTTGTTGAATGAACTGAATTTGCTCCAAGAAAGTAACCCTTCTGTCTCTGTGCCTTTATGACCCTTTATGACCCTCAGGCATAGAAAGTAGCACCTGGAGAGCTACAGCCACGCAGCAGTACACTCTGAGGATGTCCCCATTTCCCAGGACCCACCAGGAAATAGAAACTGAGGAGGGCTTCCCATTGTTCTCTCCCAGCTTAGCTGGTCAGATCTAGGCCTGGGGAGCAAAAAGGCTGCAAGAAAGCTGGCCACGAGGGGCGGTGGGGCCTAGATGTCAGAGCTGCTCCTTCTCCGTGGAACAAGAGCAAGAAAGCCATGTCTCCGTTCCGCCCCACAAACCCCAGGGTCCATTGCTTGATGTCCATGGCTGAGATCTCATGATGAACTAGGAAGCGGGAACAACATATCTTATGCTTATAGAATTATTTTCTCTTTTTCCTTTAAACTACAGTACATTATGCTGCTATTCCCAGACTGGCTCCACCATCTATCACAATTTGCAACTCACTGCAGGCCCCTGAAAGACCACAGCTTTTCCTGAGAGGTAACTGGGACCTGCTTGATTTATCAGCACAGGACTGGAACAGACAGCAGAGCACTGTAGTGAACCCCTTGCTACCTGGACTGTATTTGATTTTAAAATTTGCAGCTGCTACCAGGGAGCCCAGAATCTCCATAAACCAAACCAAACCAAGCATCTCGCTGTACACATAGGTTTTGGCAAATCTGGGACACTGGCAGGGGCAAGCCTGATAAAAAGCAATTTTTTGAGACCCACAGGTATATTTACATGAAGAGAAAAATCCACCTGCAAGTGGGGCTCTGTCGTCCTGACTACTGTCCCCTCTCTGAGGGCTCAAAAGACCAGTGGAATCTCAGAAAACAGACCGAGTCCCAACAAACCTCTCAGTGACACACCATGGATTCAGTTATGGCCCATGTGGACGATGCACCACCCAGGATACATCTGAACACGAGTCCTTCATGGTGTCTTTCATGTCAGGCTGACGCTAGTGCCCTCAAAACCCCAGGACAACAAAATGCTTTTCAAGCAGTTTTAATTGTACTTGAAGTTGCTGCCTCTTTCTGTGCTGTTCTGACAGTATAGACTCAGTGACTATCAGAGATGGTCAGGGTCTTAGAACTCCAACTCTCTGATGATGCACATGAGGAATGGAGTCCAGAAAGGTTAAGTGCTTTGTCCAAGGTCACACAGCTTGTTAGTAGCTTTCTTGGACTAGAGTTTAAATCTTCCAACCCTTAGTAGGGTGTTTTCTCCAATAGACTATGTTATCTTCCTTCCATTAAGGTAATTAAGTATTCTTTTGTCCTTTAAACACTTATTGACACCTATTCAGTGCCAAGTATTTAGAATACAGAGAAAATACTCTTTATCTGAACTCAAGAAGGTGGTGTTGTGCAAATACAAGGAAAAGAACCTGAGAGAAGCACCAGAAGGAGAGTCTCCCCAGATCCAGACTGTGTGGATTCTCACTGCATTTGTCTGACTTATGATATACCAAATGTGAACTGAGGAACCCACTATGTGGCCAGAAGCTGCCAGCATAAAAGGCCCGGAGGTACTATATTGGGTGCCAACTTATTTTAACTCATCATCATGAGAGGAGGAGTTGACAACTTTCCCATCTGTTTTGGAGATCCTGCAAAGATTTCACTAGGGGATGGTATGCTAGCATGACTTAACACACATTACACACACACACACACACACACACACACACACACACACTTTTATGATTTGTGTGTGTGTGTGTGTATGGGGGGGTGATCTTTAAAATTTAAAAATCTATTCAGAGCTGACTGTCCCTCCTGGGTAACAGAACCAGTTGCAGCGAGAGTAGAGTGGGACTGGGCGGGAAAGAGCCAAATGCTTCTTAGCACAATAATGGCAGGGTCTGCTAATCCAAGAGGGATCAAGGCCAAAGCCACATTAGTAGGGAAATACACTTCTCCCAAATGAGATTAGACTGTACTGTGTCTGAGGAAAAATAATGCTCACCTTGACCAGGTATGCCGACTTCCCAGGTGACCCAGAAACTAAATCGGTTGCCTCTCTCTCTGGGAGGGAAAATGACAGGGGATGAATCCCTACAGCCCGTACTCTCTATGGGGCCTATAGTCATTTGCCACCTCCATCCCACATCCTGGAACTGGAGGGGGTGGGCAGAGGAGAGCCCTGCTCAGAATCCGTTGACGCCTGCAGCAGGCTTAAGATAGGACGAGGGACAAAGTGGACTTTCTCCGAGATGGAAGCGAAGGTGGCAGATTTAAAGAAGGGGCTGGATGTGGAAGATGTGGAAGTGGGGTACGAGACTCAGCAATGACAGAGACAGAGACAGGGAGTCAGGGACAAAGGCAGAGAGATGGTTCGACCTGAATGGCTGGAAGCTAATGGGGCAGTGGGCACAGGGTGGGCTTGAATGTTCTCCTCAAATGGCCCTAGGAAATCTCACTGAAGTCGGCTCACATGGGGTTATTGCAGGAACAGTAATACCTGAGGGGTAGCAATGGCAGATATCCCCCAGCCACTGGGCCCACCACGGGCATGGACGACGGCTGAATTCCTTTGCCACCTCTCTAAGGCGCTGACTTGCGTCCTTGAACCAGAAAGAAACAGGACCCCACCACGACTGAGTCACGCTCCCAGTGATAACAATTGGAGTGTGAGCATCAGCTGACCTCAGAGGAGCCACTTCATCCTTCAGGGCCTTTTCTTCCTCCTCTGCAAGATGGGTGGCGGGAGGGGCAGATCAGATCAATCTGTGTTTGTGTGTGTTCACTGCATTTTACCATTTTCATAATAGACTATTTTGAGAGCATTTTTAAGTTCACAGCAAAATTGAATAGAAAGTACAGACAGTTCCCACGCACCCCGGACACCTCCACACGCACAGCCTCCCCACTATCAACACCCCTCATCAGAGCCGCATCAGTTTTTCAGAGATTTCTTTAGACCTAGAATATTTTGTTTAAACTAAATTGGATGTACAGAGATGGAGAGAGAGAGAGAGAGAGGGAGAGAGAGAAGGAAAGTAGGGGGTGGGGGGAGAGGCAGAGGAAGAGAGGGGAAGGCCAAGAGTGCTACTACTTGGGCCGAAGCAGGGAAGTGGGCCGGCTTAAGGTCCACGCAAGGGTGAAGCCTCCAGAGGTTCTCTAAATTGTTGTATTTGACCCTCTCTGGGCAGCTGGCTGTTAATATCCCTTCCAGCTCAGACATTTGATCTACCCTCTGTGCTAAATTCTTTAATGCACATAGGCACATACAGTCCTTCAGGTAACTCTCAAAATAAGCCACCAGCCAAGTAGAACAAGTGTTTATCAGTCTCGTTTGTGTCGAACAGAGCAGAGGTATCAGGAGCTGCCCCCAAAGTCTAACGGGAGGTTCCTTCTGGACTTTTTTGCCTCTAATTTTGGAGGGATTGAGTAAAAGAGAGAAGGGTGTAATGTGAACACAACCCTGAA
>NW_011888811.1:291960-296423 GCF_000151845.1 Pteropus vampyrus
CAGGGCTAATGAGGGCTCTCAGTGTGGTTGCATTTAAGTGCCTGGTCTTACAGAGAATGTCCGCACACAGTCACACCCCCTACCATCAAGGATGACAGTTCAGTTGTGAAAACACATCCTTTCCAAATTGGATCATGCCACTCCAGCTCCATATGAAAGGACCATGTGGTCTGCTTTATGCTGTGTCTATCACATAAGGAGAAAGCAAAATTGTGTGTGTGTGTGTGTGTGTGTGTGTGTGTGTGTGTGTGTGTGTGTAAAGGGGAGAGAGAAGGGAGAGTCGAAACCCTGGGCAAGCACTGAGAAAGCTGGGTGAGATTCATGCCCAACAGCAAAGAAATAATGAGCAAAGAAGACAAAGATTTATTTTTAAGACCATGAATTCCAGTAAGTTTTTCTATCATAAAATTAAGTGAATTCAAATTTCTCTAAATGGGAAAATAGTAAAATTGGTTATAGCCCATCTATACAACAGAGTCCCATGAAATCCTAAAAAAATAGCTTGGAAAATTTTTCTCAAAAATTCTATGATAAAAGCAGATTACAAACTTGGTAAATCATTATGACAATTATATAAAACATGCATGGTATAAAAGAGAGGAAGAATAAACAGTGGTTTACCTCTAAATCAGATCATAGGTGCTTTTCTATATTTCTAAATGTTCTATAAAAATTCATGTTTTGATAACTCTAATTTCTATAAACGATGCATGTCATTTTTTTCCAACATTGGACCAGCATTCCCAGGAGTAAACTCAGTAGAATTTATGGTGTGGGCTTAGCCCCCATTAGCAAGAGAGAGTGTCAGGCAAGGATGAACCCAAAGTTCTCCAGAGGATTGAACGGCATTGGTCTGCAGCGACACATGCTCCAGCTCCGACATGCCAAGGTCTCCCCACAGACTGTTCTCCAGAGAAGGCCTATATCACACTCACTATTCTCTAATGTTCACTGACATCCCATCTCCTCTGTACCCTTGATTCCAACATTCCAAAAGCACTGTTCTCACTGAATTCTGGTCGTAGTTATTCTGGAAAGTTTATTTATAAATAATCCTATAAATTTATTAAATCTTTTGTTATAAATTTACACCAGACACTGTTGTCCTGTGTCCATATGTGGGTTTTATTTGGTCTGCATATTGTTTTTTTAATATCAGACTTCACATAAAAAAGCATTTAGGGGACTTCTCTTTAAAAAAAATTGATGTGGCAGCAAGCAATTGGCACTGATTGGCGGCTGTCATATACACCCATAACACAGACTCTGCCTCAGTCCTCACCACTCCCTATAGTCTCCCCACCTTGCACTGAGTGTTCATCGATCATTTCTACTCTTCTTTCCTTTGTAATAGAGAAATACTCCTATGCTTGTCTCTGTCCAAGGCGGGGAAATGAATGAATGACCAAATAGCACTGTGTTTTAGGAAAAAATGAAAGGAGTCACACTTCTTTGTTAAGAAAAAGTTCTTACATGTAAAGTTCTTACATGTTGAATAGGCACATAAAATATCTGTTGTAAAAATTTAACATTAGAAATATATATTTGATAAGTTAATCTTATCAAATGGCATAATAACCATGACCTTGCTCCTCATTTCTACTACCTTCATGGCCTGTATGAGCTTAAGTTTGAAGACTTTTGGGGTAATTCTTTTCTTTCCTCACTGCAACTGAGTGGGTAGAAACCCTTCTGTGCCAGATGCTATACTGCACTGCAGCTCAGACAGTGCACTTTAAAATCAGATAAGTTAGAGTCTACAGCCACGCCACCCTGAACAAGCCTGATTCCTTCTGATCTCGGAAACTAAGCAGGGTCAGGCCTGGTTAGTACTTGGATGGGAGACCACCTAGGAAGACCAAGTGCCATAGGCATAAAAAATAAAAAATAAGAGATTGTAAGATGATAAGGTCCTTGCAATCTGTGAGATCAACCAAGGGTTGCCTCACCAAATAAATAAATAAGTAAGTAAGTAAGTAAGTAAGTAAGTAAGTAAGTAAGTAAGTAAAATAAAATAAAATAAAATAAAATCAGATAGGCCCCAACTGGAATCCTGGCCGTGACAGACGACTTGGTATGTGACTGTTGGTAAGTTTCTCAACCTCTCTAACCTTCGGTTTCCTCATTTATAATCCCGGGATATGCATACCTACACTTTACAAAGATGTCATGATAATGAAACAAGATCATGTGTGGAAAGCTTAGCATAGTACCAGGCACAGAATAATGGTTAAATAAATGGTGGCCATAACATTATTGATTATTATATTTCTTTCATATTCCTTGTGGCACAATGCTGCTACATTTTTAGATTTTCAATAAATATTACTGGAATTGAAATGAATCTGCAGCTGTTTTTCAATTCAACTGTATTGTGGTCTTAAGGGAAAAACTTCCTTCTATTCTAGGAAGATGTTGGGGGAAAAATCAGCAAAATCAAACTTAAACAGATCAACAGAAGTCTCAGAATGTTCCAAAACCTGACTCACTATAATTCAAACCATGTATGACTATAATTTCACAATGAAAATAAAAAACAATTTGGAGTAAACATATAACCTTTTAAAGATTTACATAAGCTCCCTCATTAAATGTGTTTCCACGTATACAAAGAATCATTCCAAAATTGGAAAAGAACCCCATGGAACGTGGATTGAAAGGTACCAGAAGAGCCTGATTTTGCTATTCTCTAGCTTTAATGAGGTAAAATATTTTTGTAAAATTGCAGAATAGTTGGTTTGGATTGCCATTAAAGAAGTGATCTGGGACCCTCCGCCCCCTGCCCAATTAAATTGTACTTCATAATGTCATTAAAAGCTGCTATTCTAAGTATTTTTGGAGGTTCAAAAGGGATTCTTTTCTTTGATTATATGCCAGTTTTTTTTTAACTTCAGCCAAAAAAGGACACTTTCATAAATCTCTCTTGGATTTGTTCTGCAGCTTATTAAATCACTGTCTTCTCTGATTCTGGATCTGAAAGCTTCTTTTTGAGATTGAATTTTATGATCAGTCACATTGAAAAGGGAAAAGATGTGAAGGACAGCCCCTTCTCAGATCTCGGGAGTGTAGAAGGGGCGTTTTGGAACTGGATGTGGCTTTGTAACACTGTATTTGGGAGGACTAAACCCCTACCTGAAGATCTTTGATGCCTCTAAATGCTCTGATGAGAAAAAACTTAGGTCTTCAAAACTCGACAGCTCTTTATTAAAAAAATAAATTGGCTCCAGTGCATAACCTCTTCCAGAGTTCTGAGGATCTGAACTGGCTGTACAGCCTAGAGGTCACCATACAATTTCCCTTCATCTGTTTAACCTTCTATGAAATGGTCTCATTCCATGCTCCCAGACCAGGTAGAACATTTAGAAGTGTTTGGGGCAATACACGAGAAGAGGGGTTTTTAGGCATTAAATGGTATTAGAAAGCTTCCCCAATATTATCATCATGCATCAAAGAATGATTTTTAAACTCATAGATTTTCACTGTTGATAGAGTGCCAGAAAATCTCATTTGATCATATGATTTTATAGTTATTCTACAGAGGTTAAGTGGCTTGCCCAAGTTGTGCAGTGACTGAGACCATGTACATTAGTGTTTGGCACAGATACATAACAGGTTCTCAATGAACATCAGCTGCTGTTTCCACTGCTGATACTATTGTTGTTGCTGTTTTTCAGGTCTCCTTACTCTCAGCTCAGTAATCTTCTTATCGGATACATAAACTACAAGAAGTTTGCCCTATGAGCCCAAGTAACTTCTTGCTATATGAAAAATTATCTTTCATTTATGACTTTTTTCATAATCGAGAAGGTCCAAGGCTAGAGAAGTGCTATATCTTGGCACATAATTCCCTGGACACCAACATAATACAGGAGCCTAATTTGGGGCATGCCTTGGGAAGGAGGGGCTGTCCCTTTTTCCTGACCTTTCAGATGCTTCAGCTATCAACTAGCACTAGCACAGATGAACTACACCCTGGGGACAAGGGGCTGAATCCTGGCTCCAGCAACCCTGCTGTCAAGTCTCCAGGGAAGAGCAATGTCCTGGAAATGCAAAATGACACTGACATGGAGAAAAAAGAGATTGCCCCACACTCGAAGCTGGAAACGACGTATGGCCAAACGGAAAACAAACAAACAAATCAGATTCCTGCCTCACGCCATGTGTTTTATATAAACATAAGCTCTATAAGTCGATTAGAAACCTGTGCATCAAAAATAAAATTATAAAATTCTTAGAAAAATTTTAAATGAAAAGCTATTAGACTTTGGAATTGAGAAAGACTTCTCAAACAAGAAACAAAAAGACTCAACTAAATTTGTATTAGAAAAAATACATTTAAGTAAATGAAAAGAGAAGTGAGAAGTGTAAACATGTGGAGAAGTTATTCATACTACATAAAATCAGCAAAATATGAGCATGAAGAATATATAAAATATCCTGCAAACCAATAAGAAAAATACAAC
>NW_011888811.1:297433-305837 GCF_000151845.1 Pteropus vampyrus
ATCCCTTATCCATAAGGAGTTCACTTCATCAGCAGAGACAATCACATAAACAGACAAGTGAGAGAATAAAATCTTAAGTATCAATACGAGTTGGTGCTATGTGCTGTGGAAGCCACTTCTCTCTGCCCACACTGCTTTCCTTCCCCCTACTCAGGCTTCACGAGCTATGCTTCCAACTAGAGAGGGGTCAGTCAAGGGGCCACCTACATCAGAATCCCCTTGGAGGGCTGATATCAGGCATGCCCCTGGCCCCCTCCAAGACCTTCAGCTTCAGAATCTTTGGGTAGGGTCCAGGATTCTACAGTTTTAACAATCTCCCCCAGCACACTTAAAGTTTGAGGGAGCTCCCGCTCAGAGGTTCTGGACCATCTTTAATCCCCTTTGTCAATCCAGGGTAACATTCTGAACCTACTAAGCTTCCTATCAGTCAGGCACCCTGGCAGCTGGTTCACTTTTATAGCCCCCGGGAAGAGAGATGAGGAAGGTTTCTTCAGAAAAGAAGAGGGAGAGGAAGGGCCAGAGGTCCCTTTGCCTAATGTTGAGACCTGAAGACACAAGACATGTGTGTCCTAACACTCCTTAAACTAAAGTCCCAGAGAAAGCCATTTTTGATAGATTGTAGGAAAAGCCAAAGGCAGAATCTTTCTTTCCTTTCCTAATTGGGTCGGTGGGACCCAGTCCCAGAAGCCATTTGGAGAGGGGAGGGGACCGTTTTGAATCAGAAAGACTGGTTAAATCTGAAGCCACAAGATATTCTTGATTGAAAAAATTTAAGCTGTCACGGTACAAAGTGAGATGGAGACTTAGCAAGATTAGATTAGATTATGAACGAACAAAAACAAGAAGCTTCATCATCTTTGCACATGGAGCATGGTGCAAAACTCTTCCAGCCTGCAGTAGTCGCGTCTCCATTCCCTCCCCAGAGCCTGGCCTGCAGTGGGGTCTGAGCTGGAATGCCTAAGACATCAGGGAGGACTCACTGCAGACCTGATGCCTCGGTTGGGTCTTAGAGAGGGTAGAAATTACTAGTGTGTCTGGGTGGGGGAAAGGAATGGGGAGGCAGTAGAAGGTGTTCCAGGTAGTATATGCAAAGAAGAGAATTGCAGAAGGGCATGTATGGTGCCAGGAAAGATGAGAAGCCAGCCACAAGGCTGGCATGCACCCTGGGAAAAAGAGGACTTGTTCCCTTACTGCCTTTTCCTTCAGGACAGTTTTAGTTCCCCGGCTGGTGTAGACACCCTGGCCCGCTTACAGGGCTGCTTGCTGCAGGAGAGCTGTGCTCTGAAAAGCTACAGTGACACAGCAACCACTGGCATCAAATCACGTCTCCTGGCCAGGCAAAGGTCCCCGTGCACAGTTGTCAGAGTGGCCTGGCACTTAGCACAGGGGCAGGGAGTGAGGGATGGAAGAAAAAAATCCCTCAGGAAGAATGTGAGGCACATTTTCTTATACAGAGAAGAAAACATTTCCAACAAAAAAAAAAAAATAGACATTATCTTCTCTTTTTTATCTATTATGAGAATAAAGCATGGCATGGTAGAAAGAAGATGGGTTTCGTTATTCAAATGACTTGTGTCCTGAATCCAGCTCTAACACTACCTGTGAGTGACAGAGAGGGTATTTGTCAAATATTCCACGTGTGTTGCTTCACTTCCCAGATTCGCTTGCAGCTAGGTTGGGAACATGTGAAGGGTTTTGGCCAATGGACTGTGGATGGAATCAGTAGGTGTCACTTTCAGGCTGAAAGTTAGAGCAACTGTGTTTCCTGGTCTCCCTCTCTTCCCTGCTACAGAGAGGCCATGGGTACCAGATGACGTAGCTTCAGGAGGGAACAAAAGACATATGACTTTCATCAGATTTTACACAAGAAAGGAATAAACCTTTGCACTGTTAAACCATTAAGATTTGGGGATCAATTTGCTACCCAGCATCACATAGCCCAGTACACTCGTACCCAAATACATTGTGTAACCTTTGGTCTCATTGGGATGAGGGTTACTTGGCCCTCCAGGCCCCGGTTTCCCCATTTACAAGATAGGGGTAATAATACCTATGTAATTGAAATGTTGTAAGAATATATGTATATGTCCTATGTAGCACCTAATGTAATTAAATTATTTAATTAATATATCTCTCCTTTTAAAATACTGTTGATATTATTATTATTATTGTGGTTATTATTGTGATATAATAGATACCTTTAAAAGAGCAGCAACTGAGTCAGGCATTCTGCTAGTTGTCTTACAAACATTATCTCATTTTTGTAGTTAAAGACACCAAGGCTCAAGGAGGTTACTTGTTTAGAGGAACATCGCTAATAAGTAACCAAGGCGCGATCATAAACGAGGATTGCCTAAATCAAAAGTCCATATTCTAACAGCAACATTCCTACTCATATCTTCCAGATGCGGAGCCCTGGAGGCTCGGAGATGTTACATAAACTCATCAAGAAAGCAACAACTGCTGCAGGGAGAGGACTTGCCTCTACTCTTTTAGAAACGAATAATTCCCTACGGCAGCGGTCCCCAACCTTTCTGGCACCAGGGACCGGTGCTCCTGTGAGAATCTAAGGCCTGATGATCTGAGGTGGAGCCAAGGCAGTGATGCCTAGTGCTGAGGAGCAGCCACAAATACAGATGAAGCTTACCCACCCACCGCTCATCTGCTGCCGTGCAGCCCGCTTCTGAACAGGCCATGGACTGGTACCAGCCACAACCCGGAGGTTGGAGTCCCTGGCCCTATGGCACTAGACCCCTTTCTCACAGTAGTTCAACCCATTGTGAACTAAGGTCTCAGCAGCTCCGGATACTGTGGGCAACAGGTAAAAAGGGGGAAAAGGAGGAAGCTAAGTCTCGATAAAGGGAAAACTGAATGCTTTGTGTTCAGAGAACAACTTCTCAATAAAATTTCCAAAGAAAAACCCACTAGCTGAAAATGAACATTGAAATAACTTCCAGATCACTGTCTGGTCTCTGTCTCTGTCTCTCTCCTTCTCTCTGCCTCTGTCTGTCTATTTTTCTATCTCCTTGTCTCTGTTCTCTCTCTCTGTCTCTCTCCTTCTCTCTGCCTCTGTCTGTCTATTTTTCTATCTCCTTGTCTCTGTTCTCTCTCTCTGTCTCTCTCCTTCTCTCTGCCTCTGTCTGTCTATTTTTCTATCTCCTTGTCTCTGTTCTCTCTCTCTGTCTCTCTCCTTCTCTCTGCCTCTGTCTGTCTATTTTTCTATCTCATTGTCTCCGTTCTCTCTCTCTGTCTCTCTGTCTTTGTGCTCTCGCTCTCGCTCTTCTCCCCCAAACCTCCCTCTTTGTTTGTTTTGGAAGTTGAGAAAAACGAGCAATGTGGATGCTAAAGCAGTTTACACTGAACCAGATGGTGCATCTGATTAGCATCAGACTAAAAAGACACATTACTTAGAGATTCGGTTCTCACAGGGACAAATCTGTTCCAAAGGCGCAGAAGGTTTGGTTTCCTCGCAGGCTCCCCTCAGAGCTTTCGGGGCCTATCTATCCATCCTTTCTCCCATCGTCACCACCAGGCAAGTCTGAACTTGGGTGGGAGAAGACGGCAAATTAGTCTCCACAGATTTCCCTGTTCTCTCACTGAACCCTGAAGTCATTCACGCAGGGCAAGTCACTCCCTGTGAGACCTTGGCTGCTGGTGACTCCTGACTCCCTCATACTCCAGACTAACAAGCCACATTATGCCACTGTGTCTGAGCCACAACCCAGTGAGATGCATGCTGTGGTTATTTCTTCTTTACAGATGAGGAAATTGAGACTTAAAAGGATTAGGTCATTTACTAAACATCACAAATCAAGTAAAAGTTGAGGCTAATTGCCTCCATGAGAGCAAAGGGGGTAAGTGAATGAGTATGTGTTGTGTTGTGTGTGTGTGTGTGCGCGTGTGTGTTTTAAAAGAGCCCAAGGAGCAAACCGTCCTACAAGATGGCTGTCAGTTACCGCTAACTCTGTAACTACATCGAGGCTGCACCAAGGTAAACAACTACGTGAGAAACCATAAGCAGCTCTCCCTGATCTATACCTCTTCTTCCAGGGAACCACAGCATGGGCCCTCTGTAAAAAAAAAAAAAAAAAACCTCTAGAAAAGTGAAATAAAAACTGGAGAAACCATTCAAAGCCAGAATGGGAAAAACATACAGACCCAAACCCTTTTATTCATTAAGTCCTGCGCTTCTCAGACTCTGAGGGAAAACACGTAGCTCCCAGGGAAACAAGGAAGCTCGGCTTAGAGTTACATGCCACTATCAAACATGAAGGGACTCCCTTATTGCAAGAAATCTGAAGATCAGGATTGAAGTTGAAAAAAGGAACGGAGCAGCAGGAATAATAACCACAGCACCAGTAACAACAGCAACCGCTCCGTGTGGGACATTAAGCTGAGATAAGCACTTTAAATGCACTATCTGTCTCATTAGCCCACACAGCAACAGTCTAAGACAGATGCCCCCTACCCCCATTTTACAGATGAACTTACTGAGCATCAGAGAGGCTAAGTAAATTGCCATCATCACACAGCTGATAAAGGACTGAATCAAGAATCCAACCGAGGCCTGGTGAGACCCAAAAACCAGTGCCCTTAACCAGTAAATCTCCCCTTCTCCATAGACTTGTCCTGAAGAGTGGCCAACAGAATAGTCTGCCAACATTTCAGAAAGTGCCTAAAAGCCTTCTGCCCTCTGCTTGACGCCAATACAAATGTTCAAGGCTGGGCGTACACGCCGTGTCACCGACAACATCCCAGGCAACATGCACATCTGGCAGCTAAATGAGCACAGGCTCAAAGCAAATCATATCCCTGAGGCAGAGGACATATCACAGACAGAAGAACAAGAGGGATTTCATTATAGCTTAGACTTGGCCAAGGGATCAAACGCACCTTATTGAAGGGTATAAAGAGAGATGCTCACCCAAGAGCCACAGACCCCCTGGAAGCATATATGAACTTGGATTGCATTCATTTGGAACTGGAGCACTTGAGAAAGGGGATGAGCTGAAGTTTCCCCTTGAGATTATTTTGGGAAGAGAGTTGACTTAGCAAATAAACAGTAGAAAGAGTTACCTTAAGCTGTGCATAAGAGCATACTGCTTTCACCTGTGAGCCGAGGATGTTCATACATTACCTCCACTTTAAAATGGGTCCCCAAAGCACCCTCTGTTCACCTATTTGTAGTGTCTGTATGTATTAAAGGTCAGAATTCTGCATTTCTTTTGTAACTGTGCACAACACTGGGCTGGCCTTCTGTCTGTTAATATTAATCATAGGGTTTTAACTGAATCTGAAACTCAGAGACACAGCAGGACTGGTGAGAAGCAGCTGTCCAGCTTGACCTGTGATTATGCTAACCCTCAGGGGACACCACCCAGCCCATGGGATGTGACTCCACTAAAGGAATTACACTGACTTCCAGCAGGCTGGAACTGACACCACGTGCCCCATCCAGGACGGTGTAGCACTCCACCTGGCCTTGATGCTAAGCGGGGCCCCTGACAAGGATGGCAGCTCTGAACAATGAAGGTGAGCCAAGCAGCCCTGCTCTCTGATGCCTGTGCAGCACCACATGCAGTTAGAGTCATCCCTGTCACGGCCCTAGGACGGGACTCAATTCATCTCTACAGTGATACCACCTGAAATCCAAGAAGGAACTGCCAGGGCAGGAAGGGGCAGGCATATTTCAAAGCTTTTAGAGTGAGGGTAGTTCATTCTGATGTGGAAGTCAGAACTTGAAAACCACAGAAAGCTCACTTAAAAAAAAAATCTAATGCTGCAAGAAATACAACATGACTTAGCAGGATTAGTTTCTAATCACACTGCACGAGTTACCTTACACAAACAAACCATATATGTATTGCATTAATCTGTTGTCGCATACTACAGACATGAATATAAAAATCACAAGAACACTGTTCTTCACAAGTCCTTCTCTTATCCTTAACTCCAGGGATTCTGACAGCAATTGTGCATGTGCCACGTTAACTACGCACTGGGAAAAAAATCTTTGCAGTGAAGTGGTTCCTGAATATTTCTGTAATTACCAGGCAATTTACATAAATATTCAAGCTTCACGCTGAATAAGTTCTAGTTGGGTGATGATTGATCCTCTGCTTTCTAAGACCTCTTGCTCCTTGCATATTTTCCTTTTCATTTTATCACTGACACCAGTACGGGTAGAGAGGAATTTAAAATCGGAAAGGTTGATCTTAGGCTATGGAAAACGTTGCTGATCCTCGAGAGTCATTGCTCTCACCCTCACAGACAGGCGTGATGTCAGGAGTGCTGAGTGTGGCTGGAGACGAGGTGGACGGTGAACAACGACTCCTCAGTTCTGTCTGCTCGTATCATGAGAAGATGCGGCCATCTAGCTCACCGAGCTCAAAACCGGAGGGCTCCTGACAGTGGACTAGGGGTCAGAGGACTGGTGGTTGTCAGAGATCAGTTTGCGTGATTAGAACCTCGACCACAACTCCTGCCCAAACCCGCTGCCATGCCCTGTTCTCCAGGAAATACCACCAAGTGAGGAAAGGCGAGCACAGAGCAGTTGTGTAATATGCTCCTATTTGAGTAATAATAGTAGTAGATGACCAGGGGAAAAGATGAAATATACAGGTGGCATCTGAACAACATGGTTTTGAACTGCACAAGTCCACTTAAACATAGATTTTTTTTTCAATTGACCCGTGCACTTCAGTTGACCCTCATAGTTCAAACCCGTGTCGTTAAAGGGCAACTCCGTGGTTGGGAATCCGTATATCCCGAGGCTCAACTTGAGTTACATGCGGATTCTGGAAGACGCAGGCAGTTGGAGCCTCTCACCCCCGCGTGTTCAAGGGCCTGCTGTATTTGCATTTGACTGCGTATGTACAGAGTGTCCCCGATGCAAACGCAAGCAACTGGAACTGCTGGTTGCCTCTAGAGACAGGATCTGAGGGGCTATGCACAGGTCTGGAGGGACCCTTCGCATGCGGCACCCTTTCATGCCTTGGCATTTTGATCCATGTAAACGTATCACCTATTCAAAAATAATTTACACTTTTAAAAACTAAAAGAGAAAACTAATTCCTACTTACTCAGAATCTCTGAGATGGGTCTCAAGACAGGTTTTAACAAGCTCTCTAGATTCTTGCACTTGAGATTTTGAGAACTGCATTATAGGGTCTTTTTACTGAAAAGAACTTCACCTAATTCCTCTCAAGTTGAAACTATAAACCATACGGGGAAAAACCTCACAGCAGAATGACCTGAAGTATCTCACTCCAAATTTACCATCTAATTAAACCTTCTCAGGAGAGACAGACAATGCAAACTAATGTTTCCTAAAATCAGTTTAGATTCTGACGTCTAAGTTGTCAGCTACTTTTGCATTTATTCAGACTAAAGGAGTTGTTGCCGTTTTAGTAACTGGCAGGTTGTTCTGCCCTGCCAAGCACGTGAGGAACACGGAGTACGTAGGGTTTATGGCCCCACCCACCTGCCCAGAATGCTTTGCACTCACCTTGCTTTTTAAACAGGTTGCTCTGGACTATCTCATTCATGGACTGGACTTTCTGCTTCTGGAGTTTCACAGGGGGGATGCAGGTGTAGAACTCATAAAGGAGTTGGCTGAGGGCAGGAAAAACGGGAGCACGGAGAGCCAGTTAGACCAATGTCTCCCTCCTCATGGCATTTAGAGTTCTTCCCCCGACTCTCAGCTCCCTTGTCCCCCCACCCCATAATTCCTGGCAGAGCATCAGGTGCAGAGTAAGGCTTCAATAAATACGTGTAGTTGGTGTTGGTGTTGGTGTTGAATACTAATAGTATCCACAGAGATGTGAAAATCTGAAAGAAACACCAATAACCCTGAGCATTTACTATGTATCAGGCACAGGCTTTGCCTTTTACAACAATTATGCCATTTAAACCTCACAACTCTGTGAGGTAGATCCAATACTTATCTCAATTTTACAAGTGGGAAAACTAAGATTTAGTAAGGTTAACTAACTTTCCCAAGGTTACAGAGTTTGAAAAGGTTACAGGGCGGTCAAAGAAACAAGGGTTTAAAACCAGGTCCTCACTTCATTACCATACCATTTTATTTACTAATATTTGATGCTTAGCAATGCTTTATGATAAGTCTTAAGATAAAAAAAAAATCCTTAATTTTAAGAAGCTATGAAAAGTTGTGGGTTAGAACAAGTCTGGGACATGAAAAGAAGATAGTTCTTCCCAAATAGAATGAAAATAAAAATAGCGATGAAACAAAATTATAGCCCCTGTCAGCTTTCAAAAATAAGCTCGTTGCATTCATCCATTCTTTGAAGTACTTATTAAGCATCTACTTAATGTGTGAAAATGTGAAGAGCAGTGGGGACACAATGGGAACATACTTGGTCCCAGGTAATATGGAACTTAT
>NW_011888811.1:307212-315523 GCF_000151845.1 Pteropus vampyrus
AAGATCACAGACTTTGGAGTTATACAGGCCTACAGTCAAATCTGGGCTTTACTCCTTAATAGCCATTTGGCTTTGGACAAAACACTTAACCTCTCTGAAGTCTCAATTTCCTCATCTGTAAACTTGAGAAATAATACCTATTTTTCAGGATTGTGAAGATTAAAAATGATGTGTGAGGCATGCAGCAGAGAGCCAGGCATATTTTAGATGCTCAATAAATGGTAGCATCTATCACTCTTGGAAGATGGTGTGCTCGGACTGTTTTGCTGGTGGCAAGCATGGCTTGGACTGAGTTATGTATATTTTCTTTCCCTGGCCAATTTGTGAACCACCATGGGCATGGTTTAGCTGCCTTAGAAAACTGCACATTGTGGTGGATTGTTCTTTCCTGTGCAAGTTTATTGATGCATCCAGAGGCAGGAGACACACCCACCCCTCACATAAAAGCACCATTCGCTAAGCAGCAGAGGAGGCTGCCATTTCCGCGGCAGGTTAAGTCACATGGCTGGAAAAAATGTTTAAGAATCTAGTGGAAGCATGCATTTTTATTTTCTTTTTATTTTCTTGTACATTCTAAGTGTTCTGTGGTCAATAGGTATCATTCTTTACAATTAAACCAGAATTAAAATAGTGAAAATTCCTTTCTTAAAGAAAATCTTACTGAGCTTCTTAGTTAACATAAATAACGATCACGCCTGTTCTCTTGAGAACTTGCAGTGGGGCAGACACCGTGCTAAACACTGTTGTTAGATTATCTTGTTAAACCTTTGTGAAAAATGACATAAGCAGAGCCATTTCAAAGTAGAGCCAGAACAGCCTTTTTAGAGGAACTGCCTTGCACGTTTTACTCCTTGAACCTCTGGAATGTTTGAACCGGGCAAAATAACCTTTAGGCTAGGCAAACCAATACGGTCTTAAAAACAACTGTTTGCAAAGCAAAGAGTAAAAAGCACAGGGACTGATCCCAAGGACTGACGATTATGGCCTCTCTTTCTGAAGGCAGAATCAGTAACCAGCCATGTATGGCTGAAAAGTAACTCTGTTAACACCAATAGAAATTCCTTTCTCCTATGCTTATAATTATTTCCCTTCCTTTTTCTCATTAAAAACTCCTTGCCTTCACCCTATAATCAGGACACTATTTGGGTTTCTGCCTCAATCTGTGCTCCAAGAATTGCAATTTTTTTGATCCCAAATAAATGTTTGTTGTCTCTCATTTTGACTTTTTATTTTTAGATTAATACCTTATTTCAGCCCTACAAGGGAAATACATTTATTATGGATAAGAAAACTCTAGAGCCCAAAAGGTTCGCTAACTAGCCCCAGGTCACAAAGTTAGCAAACGGGAGTGCCAGGATTCAGATTCAGGTGGGCACTTGTAAATTCACCCCTCTAACTGAAGCTCCATGCCATGCCCACCTCACTCAGATAGCAAGTGTCTCTCTCTATGCCTTCATCCTTTTTTCCACTTTGTTCTTTGTGATTCTTAAAAGTCAGTAATAAATGTTTGATGAAAAAAAAATTCACACAAGATAATAAGGTAAATATTGCTCCTGAGTTCCCACATCTCTATCTCAGCCTTAATCCCTACTCCCCAGAAAGGACCACTGTCAACATAGCGGTGAGTGTCCTTCCAGATTGCTTTTGATGTAGGATCGATCATGTGTGTGCATGTAGGTGCACGTGCACGTGTGTGGGATTTATACAGTTTTGCAACTTGCTTTTTCCAGCTAACCACATACCTTGGCATTTTTGCACATCATTCCAGAGGGCTCGCTCCTCTTCTCTAATCGCCCCACAGCAATGCCCTTATGCATACATACACGGTACCTTTTCAAGCCCCACTCTACTGACGGACTCCATGCTATCTTTAGTTTTTCTTTATTATAAAATATGTGGTAAGAAAAATATTTAACATATACATTAGTATATCTGTAAGATTCCCTGTAGGATGGATGGACTGCTTGCTTGAAGAGGAATTAGTGTTTCAAAATGTATATACGTATATACAAATGTACCTTTTAGAAGATAGCATCATATTACCTTAGGAAGAAGTGGTAACCCACTTCCTTTTACTCCTGGCCCCATAACCTTGCTAGCCCTGATATACAAATTTTTTAGTTCTGTCAGTCTGACATTTAATGTGCAACAATTTGGTTTCCAGGGCAGGTAGGCATCTTTTCTATATTTATTGAACATCTATATTTATTAATTTGCTTGTTCATATTCTTCACCCATTTTTCTTTTGGGTGACTTCATATTGGTTCATGGAAGTCTTTATGTATCATTAATATTAACCCTTTTTTGCAGTAAGACATTTTGCAAAAATTTTTTCTTGCTCGTCCTGTAGTTTGACTGTTGCTTGTCTTTTAGCTTTGTTTATCATATCTTTCGTTGCACAGAAGGATTTTAATTTGTATGTTGTCAGATTTGTCAGACTTTTTCTTTATAGTTATTAGATTTTGTGTCTAGAGATTTATTTTCTTTATTCTTTCAAATCAAGATGACAAGCGATAACAAGATTCAAAAGCCAATGTTCCTAAAACTGTGTTCTATTGGGACACCCTTGACCCATAGGATGGTATTAGGTATTCTGTGGTGGGGGGAAGAATTTACATTCAAATAATTTAGGGAAAGTCTGGTTTAAGCAAAGATAAACTGTTGAGTTTTATTTTTCATTGCAGAAGTTTTCACAATTTTAATATGCTAAAATGTGTTATTGTCATTCCTCGAGGCGGCTGTAGTACATAGTGCACTCCAACCTAGCTGCTCAGCCCATCTTTATTGAGAAACACCAAGCACATGTAGCTAAAGCAGATGTCTGTAGGGCTGGGCAAGCAATAGAAAGCAGTGAAATGAGATGGGCACAGCCCCATGGGGAGTGATGAGGTGTGTGGAACCCACACTCGGTCTAAAGAATGGGTCATTCTTGTTGACTTGTTTTAACACTGTGCTAGCCAAATCAAACACATCTGCAGGCTGTTCAAACATACCGTAGGCTGAGGCAGATACCCTGGAAAGGGCTGGTCCAAGCACTTCTATCTTTTATCCATTCTTAAGGCGAAGACCACAGAGCTCTGGGCCCGCAGGGACAAGGGCAGGAATCCCAGCGCTCCAGCTAGCACCAGCGTGTGCCTCATCCCATTTCTTTACCCTGAGCCTCAGCATCTTCATGTGGGACCAAGGGGAATGATGTGAAACAAAGCATACCATGTGCCTATTCTAATGGCCAGCATGCCCATAACAGTGTATGTGCTAGATCTTTCCTTATGTCACTTCTTAAGCACAAGCACATGCCCTCATTTCCCCACAACTAGACAAAGTATAAGATGCACTCATCATAATCAAGACCAAAGTGAGAGAACAAAAACAGAAACAAACCCTCAGCAAGCTGGGGAAAGTCACGACTTCAGTGTCTGCAGCAAGTTGCTGGCTTTCAAAGGGTACACATCGTTGCCGGGCTTTGGAGTGATCTGCAGAACAGCAGCCACCAAGAGTCTGCGTGGGGCTCACAGGTACACACTCCAGCTCTCAGGGAGGAGGAGCCAGGCAGGGCTGTGAGAAGGACTGCTAAAGGAGGAGCCAATCTTCCCAGCTTCCTAGTTCTGGACTGGCAGTAAGTAAAACAGTCTGAATAGTTGTCACCCTGAGCTGCAGAGGGTGTTATCAACTCAACTTTCAGCCACACAGAGAAGCGGCAGGCCCGTGGTTTTCTTTTTCAGTGGGGACAGCCCATCTGTGACGCAGGAAGTTTGCCAAGTCTTTTGTCTTGGCCCCACTGTACAGCACAGCGCTGGCCATGGGGCTCACGTCGACAGTCCCGCACTTCCCACGGCCCTGGCACACGTGAGTGAAGTGATAGCCGTAGGCTCAGCAGGTGCAACCAACAACCATCCCCGGAAGACAGAGCAGCTCAGCCATAAGCACTTGCTCCATGTTTCTAGGGCCTGGGAATTAGAAACGGCTAGGCTTTCTAGACCTGTTGGCCTAGAGAGCTGTGTTGCTTTACTGTTACTATTATTTCTACTCTCATTAATACCCTACTCTACATAAAATAATACTGTGTCATGTTATTAATTTCACTCCATAGTATACATTCCTATATTACATATAATATTTAAGAGAAATACACACAGATATGTTTATATATATATATGAATATACATATATATAATAGGGAAATAAATACACATATAATAGGCTTATTAATCATAGAGATTTAAAATTGCAACTATTATTGGAAATGTTATATGTGTCAAACACTTTACATGCATGATCTTGTTTCATTCTTACATCTGCTCTATGAATAGATACTGTCATCTCTTTTTACCAATAAGGAAACTGTAGCACAGAGGTTAAATAATTCGCCAGAAGCCACACAGCTGATAAGTAGCCTAGGAAGGTTGTATATCTGATTCTTGCTCCTTACCAGTGTGCTCTGCTACTTCCCATCTCGCTTTAGGGATGGCTTCCATGTTGGCAAGTGGGGAAGTCTCAAGTGGGGGGAAAGCCTGATTTGGTGGAGGACATAAAGAACCTTCCCCTCTTTACGATGATAGTTTCTGAAAGAAGGTACAGTTTTTCCAACATTCCTTAAGTTAAGGATCCTCCTTACCACATGTATAGGAGTTGCAAGAATAGTCACATTTATCAGGTCAATAACTGGTTTACTGTGTGACACCAAATAAATTTCTTAGATTAATCACCAACTCTGGGCCCCTCTGCCAGAGGCCAGGTATATCCCTCAAGAAGAGGGCCAGACTCAAACCAAGCAATAGTGATTTTACTGGCCCAGAGAGAAGTCACAGGAAGACACTTAAAAAATTGCTATCCAGAGGGACTTCATCAGAATTAATAAACCCAGGCAGCTACAAATAGCAAACATTTAATAATAATAATAAACAAAGCAAATCAGTTGTATTCTCTCAAACTCAAAGGGGAACTGTCTTTTGAGTGTTTTCAGACTCTCTCTCTCTCTCTCTCTCTCTCGTGAAAACAGAGTGAGCACGTGCAGTATTGGTGCCAGCTGACACAGACTGCTAGCCAAAAAGAGAATATTGTGCAATGGTGTGAGGTTATACAAGAACACCGGACAGCTTCCTCGTTCGAGGGCTCAGACAATAATCCCATCCCAACAATTTTCAATCTCTTTTTTTCAGCCAAATCATGGACAGTCAAGGTGCATAGAAACTGGAGAAACAATGTCACAGGCATTTACTACTACGTGACCAGAAGGCAGCTCCCTGAGAGACGCTGATCTGTCCCTGAGGAAAATGCACGCAACTCTCAGGATTTTCAGCCTCGTCACTAATCTTTCAGTAAAAGAGAAGGGAAGAGGGACCGAGAGGTTCTAGAATACGTATGTCTCCACGCTTTCTGTAACCCAACATTATGCTGGCCCCCAAGGCCTCGCAGGAGGCAGAAATGTTCGGCGTACGAAATGGCTGAAGAGGCAGACTGTGTTCTAGCCCAGTTGGACCATTTTTATCTACGTGTCCTTGGGAAAGTTAATGCTATGTGCTCCAGTTTCCTTACCAGGTGAATGAAAGAAATGAAGTTATCTACTTTATAGGGCTGAGCGAAGATTAATTGAAAAACGTGAGCTATCAGTATGACTGCAGTAGCCTCATTAGAACAAAATTTCATCCCACTCACCATAAATCCATCATTACGTTAATCCTAAGTATGGGGTGTATAGTTGAGAAGGGGGCACAATTAAAGAATCATTTACATACGAGGTGACACTCCAGCGCCTGCTGTTAAATATTACGTCTCATTTCTCCTATGTCTGAGGATTCAGCGCACAGCCTGCAGGCCACTTCTCAAGAATGGGCCACTTTCTTCCCTTAGTTCAAACATTTGAATATTTTACGCCAATTAACAAAAAGAGAGGAAAGAAAGCTGCGTCCTTAATTAGTTCACCTCCGTGCTTATAGAGCAAACGTCTGCCCATCTTTACTGTTGCTTATTGCTTATCCACCTGGCATTTTGCCAGAAGACTTGGGTCCTTGATGAAACTATCCTGTGTTCATTCGGTGGTGATTAGGAACTCAAACTCCGGGCTTACATAGCCTGGATTCAAATCCCAGACCTGCCGCTTCTCAGCTGTAGCTAAGTTGCTCAACCCCTCTAAGCCTCCATTTCCTCGTCTGTAAAGCAGCGATAAGCAGAGTATTTCCCTAATAAGGTTGTTGTTATAAAAAGCAAACGAGCTAATAATATATGTAAAGCTTTTAGCTTAATGCATAACACATAATAAACGCCAAAACATAAAACGGCAGAAGCTAGTATTCATTCTTTCATTTATTCTGCCAAAAGATATTTGAGTACCTACTATGTGGCAGCCTCTGGTTCAGATATTAGAGAGATATATAATATCCCTGACTTCCTGTACACTCTAGTGGCTTTATTAGCAGGAGTGGCAATCATAGTGGCTAAGGGAGCATGTCATGCAATATGAGCTGTTCTTTTATCTCTACTGGTACCGCCAAATTAGAACATTATGATGAATCACAGACCTGAAGGAGGATGAGTCAAATGGGTCTGCACAGTGTCCCCAAATGCCCTTTACTCACATTCGAGCTACATCCAATTCACAAGTGTCTGGTGTCGACTGTCTCAACCTGCCATCAGTTTTATCAACTATGCTTAAAGGGCTGGCATACACACGGACTTCTAGCATATGGCTCATTATTGAAAACACATGGCACCGCCTAGCCTAACCCATTTATTGTGGCTTAGAGAAGAATATTAACTTTGGATTTAGGAGACCTGGGTAGATTGAAATCCTAGCTCTATCACTATGGATAGGTGTGATTTAGGATGAATTATTTAACTTGATGAGTCTCTTATGGAAACTGAAGACAGGATTAAAAACACTGTATGTGAAAGCCTAGCTTCGTGCTGGGCACATGGTAGGCACTTAATAAATGAAAGGTGTTTTTAATGCTCCTTCTACCCTCTTTGAATGGCTGGCTTTAAATTCTCCACAGTTTGGGGTGAGCTGCTCCCATGACAATGCTGAACAATGAGGATAACTACAGAAAGCCATTCACAAAAGTTAGACGAGCCTTAGAAAGCAGAAATAACGTGTTTAGGTCCCAGAATTCACAATGGACAAAGCTGAAATTGAAGCAGATCAGCTCTACTTCAAACCAAGGCAGGCATGAATTAGGGTTTCCACCACAAGCTGCTAACCAGCTGGAAATGTAAAGACTGAACCAGGAATGTCAATCACTGGCACTCTGCGCTCTCACTCAAAACGTATGGCAGACATTACTAATAGATCACAGCACTCTTTCCCACTGTACCCCACACAGGCTCAGAATCGAGACTCCAGTCATCTGGTGCTATTTCACTTGGTAAAACTTTGCCTTCCTTTTTCTCTTTTAATAAAGTCAGTTTTTGTGAGTTATTCTCCTTGAAATTTATATCTGCTTTTTGATCTAACCGAATACCTGAATGTCCTAACACTGTTTGGCTTCCTGTGACAGGATTAGGAACACAAATATCCCCTTCCAGATCCTGGGCTAGGAAAATGCTCCCAAAGCTTCTGTTTTATGAGGAGGTAAAGGAGGGAGAGATATAAAAGACTAAACATTATTTAAACTGAACTATGTAACAGGCCCTATACATATATTACTTTATTTAATCCTCTCAATAATCCTTCATTAGACATTAGGCTTCCCATTTTACAGGAGGAAAAATGGAGGCCCAGAAAATGAAAATGATTTGCCAAGCTTTGTGTGCCCAAGTGCGGACACCCAACTCCCACCCCGGGCTCTCTGGCTCAAAATCCAAAGCTCTTTCTCCTGGAGCAAATGCCAACATCGGAGAAGATTCCATGTGTGGGGTCTGCCAACATCACACAGCTTTGACCCCTCTCCCCTCATTGGACCGTTCCTCATACCCCAGAACAACATTAAATTCTCTTCAGGTACTGCTCCCATATTTGAATATGACCTTAAATTCTTCTTTGATAATTTTTCAAAAACCGTACAAATAGGTGGAAAGCATCTTTGATCGTATGTAAATCCTTAAAGTTAAATTTGGCCCTTAGAACAAATTTAAAAAGAGATGAAGCCCCTTTCCACGGCTCTGGGGTAGAAATCCATGAAGAGAAACCAGCATAATCTGGGCCGAATCCCAGAGAAAATGAGGCATTTCTAACACAGCTATCCAGACAATAAGAACCTAGGTAATAAGACTTATGCCAAAACCATGATAATCATATTAGTTCTCCACATCTGCATAACGTTTTATAATTTGCTCTTTTTCAAACAGTGTTTATTTGATCCTCACCCAAACAGTG
>NW_011888811.1:315573-347357 GCF_000151845.1 Pteropus vampyrus
CTAGTGGCTTTATTAGCAGGAGTGGCAATCATAGTGGCTAAGGGAGCATGTCATGCAATATGAGCTGTTCTTTTATCTCTACTGGTACCGCCAAATTAGAACATTATGATGAATCACAGACCTGAAGGAGGATGAGTCAAATGGGTCTGCACAGTGTCCCCAAATGCCCTTTACTCACATTCGAGCTACATCCAATTCACAAGTGTCTGGTGTCGACTGTCTCAACCTGCCATCAGTTTTATCAACTATGCTTAAAGGGCTGGCATACACACGGACTTCTAGCATATGGCTCATTATTGAAAACACATGGCACCGCCTAGCCTAACCCATTTATTGTGGCTTAGAGAAGAATATTAACTTTGGATTTAGGAGACCTGGGTAGATTGAAATCCTAGCTCTATCACTATGGATAGGTGTGATTTAGGATGAATTATTTAACTTGATGAGTCTCTTATGGAAACTGAAGACAGGATTAAAAACACTGTATGTGAAAGCCTAGCTTCGTGCTGGGCACATGGTAGGCACTTAATAAATGAAAGGTGTTTTTAATGCTCCTTCTACCCTCTTTGAATGGCTGGCTTTAAATTCTCCACAGTTTGGGGTGAGCTGCTCCCATGACAATGCTGAACAATGAGGATAACTACAGAAAGCCATTCACAAAAGTTAGACGAGCCTTAGAAAGCAGAAATAACGTGTTTAGGTCCCAGAATTCACAATGGACAAAGCTGAAATTGAAGCAGATCAGCTCTACTTCAAACCAAGGCAGGCATGAATTAGGGTTTCCACCACAAGCTGCTAACCAGCTGGAAATGTAAAGACTGAACCAGGAATGTCAATCACTGGCACTCTGCGCTCTCACTCAAAACGTATGGCAGACATTACTAATAGATCACAGCACTCTTTCCCACTGTACCCCACACAGGCTCAGAATCGAGACTCCAGTCATCTGGTGCTATTTCACTTGGTAAAACTTTGCCTTCCTTTTTCTCTTTTAATAAAGTCAGTTTTTGTGAGTTATTCTCCTTGAAATTTATATCTGCTTTTTGATCTAACCGAATACCTGAATGTCCTAACACTGTTTGGCTTCCTGTGACAGGATTAGGAACACAAATATCCCCTTCCAGATCCTGGGCTAGGAAAATGCTCCCAAAGCTTCTGTTTTATGAGGAGGTAAAGGAGGGAGAGATATAAAAGACTAAACATTATTTAAACTGAACTATGTAACAGGCCCTATACATATATTACTTTATTTAATCCTCTCAATAATCCTTCATTAGACATTAGGCTTCCCATTTTACAGGAGGAAAAATGGAGGCCCAGAAAATGAAAATGATTTGCCAAGCTTTGTGTGCCCAAGTGCGGACACCCAACTCCCACCCCGGGCTCTCTGGCTCAAAATCCAAAGCTCTTTCTCCTGGAGCAAATGCCAACATCGGAGAAGATTCCATGTGTGGGGTCTGCCAACATCACACAGCTTTGACCCCTCTCCCCTCATTGGACCGTTCCTCATACCCCAGAACAACATTAAATTCTCTTCAGGTACTGCTCCCATATTTGAATATGACCTTAAATTCTTCTTTGATAATTTTTCAAAAACCGTACAAATAGGTGGAAAGCATCTTTGATCGTATGTAAATCCTTAAAGTTAAATTTGGCCCTTAGAACAAATTTAAAAAGAGATGAAGCCCCTTTCCACGGCTCTGGGGTAGAAATCCATGAAGAGAAACCAGCATAATCTGGGCCGAATCCCAGAGAAAATGAGGCATTTCTAACACAGCTATCCAGACAATAAGAACCTAGGTAATAAGACTTATGCCAAAACCATGATAATCATATTAGTTCTCCACATCTGCATAACGTTTTATAATTTGCTCTTTTTCAAACAGTGTTTATTTGATCCTCACCCAAACAGTGGAGTTTTATAGATGAGGAAAATAAGACACTGAGACGTCGTGCAGCTGACGAGGAAGAGTCTTGTTGGCCCGGTCGCCTCTGTACTGTGAATGCTCACTGGCTCATCGGCTTTCTCACCTCCCTTCCTTCTCCTTCCTTCTCCTACCTTCTTATGCCCTTTGTCCCTTCATTCCTTACCCCAAGAAACGTGTAGTTATGATGTCTTCCTGAAAGAGCCTCTTCCTTCAAAGGCAGAGCTGAGTTTACGGTGTTGAGAATAAAAGGTGGATGATTTTAAGGAACTGCCACCTTAACCATTCTCACCATTGAAAGTGGATCAAGTTTGACCTACTTGCTTCTAGGTAGCAAAAGCTTCAGCGCTATTTTAAAAGAGGCACTGCTACTTTCATGGGAAACAATAATTATGCTTTCTCCCGCCCTACGGAGCCCTTGGTCTTTGGGGCCATTACACCATGTAGCCTGCCCACGCCTTCAGCCAGCACAGGGCTTCATGTTCAAGCAAAAGTAGACATTATCTCACCATGTCATTGTTTATCAAATGACCAAGGGAAAAGACAGATTATTTTTGCAGCGTAAACCAACCTGCAAAAGGATGGTGGTTTTATATTGACTTTTCATCAGGTTGTTGATTGATTCAAAGAGCCGTCTCATAGATTCTTCAAACTCCATCTGTTCTTTGCCTTCGTAGAGCCTGAAAGAAGACACATCTGGGTCATTTCTCATGCCAACAGGTAATACCTTTGAAAGTGTGTGCCAGCCACAAATTTTTTTTAAAATTGAAAAGAGAAAGGGGTGGGAGATGGAGACTCTGGCCAGAAGGCGGTTGCTGCAGCAGGTGCCACATGCATAATTCACTCGAAGGAAAAACCCACGTCCACCCATATGGAACAGAAATGCTCACATAACAAACCCACCCCCACCGTCGTTTTTATTAAACCCTGAAGGACCTCAGAGGTATAAAATCTGAGCCAAGAGGACATTAATAATTTCAGCCTTCTTCAAGAATCAGAGGGGAGACTGTGGTCATTAGATTTTCAAAATATCATGCAAACATCAAGGAGAAATATTTTCAAATACACAACTGTCTAGTCAGCCATTGAAGGTTTGTCAGGCGAACAGGAGGGGCATGCTCGTTCCATGTCAGGGGCCTTGTTTCCACTGCCCTGTCATTTCAGGAGCATACTTATTACCTAATTTAAATCTTCTATTCCTCTAATTATAAAGGTCCTGTGCTGTTACTGTAAAAAATGTACACATTGCAGAAAAGCATTACTTACAAAGTGAGACTCCTCAGTAATCCCGCCCAGTGATTAGTGATTGTTAACATCTTGACAGGTATCCTAACAGAGATTATCAGGCCCTGTGCTTAGACACACATGTGACTTTTTATAGAAATCATCCCCTTGTATAAAGGCCCCTGAGTCTTATCACCCTCTTGGCCCAGTCTTGGAGTGCTGTTCAGCCCAAAGCCTCTCAACACGCCTCTATTGCCGACCATGAAATATCCGCAGCCTAATCTGTGGCATCCTGTGCGGAATACAGAGAAGATGGCTTCTGTTCCCAGTTCAGATAAAGAGCGTCTCCTGTCACGGCCCCATTCACAGTCAACACTACTGGGCTGCTGGCTGTGGCAAAGGTGCTTTCCTCAGATAAAGCGCTGGCACACTTCACAGGTTTGTTTGCTCTGTCAACCACAGGACTGGCAGTCCATCAAGGCCACCTCAGCGCTGTCTCCACTAAATCCCCACCCATCCTCTGGCCCCCTTTTCTCTTCTTTCTGCTTCTCTTCTACTTCCTTTCTCTGTAAGTGTGCCTCTCTGTCTTCCGAGCATCATTCGCTCTCTGTCTCTCCGTGCGGCTGTATGTTTATCTCTGCTGCTCTCTCTGTGTCTCTAGTCGCTCTCCTTCTTTCTCTTCTTTTTCCTAACTGACCCCTTCCTTAAGCCCTCGTGAAGTGAGAAGCTTAAGGGGAAGCCAGTGCTGAAGAGCCCATGAGCCGGCAGTTGCTGCTGACTTTCTGGTGTCTAGCTCAAGGCCGCGGAGGCAAGAGGAACCAGGAGTGCCTAAAGCAGCTTCTCTCCTCCTCTCTCCGCAGCTCCCTAGAGTTCTAGATCAAGATCTGTGGGAAAGGCCAGTGAGTGCCTAGTCTGTGTTTCTCACTGTGTGGTTGAGGACACTGAGACCCAGGGTGGGAAAGTGACTTGGCTTCACGCCGTCTTTTAAATGCTATTTGATAGAGGTGGGAAGGAAAAGTGACTTTTAACCTGTAAGCCTAAGTCAAGGCCTTCCACTCAACTTTCACACTTTGTAGGAAACTGAATTTAATTTCTCCAGCAAGATATGCTGTGATTGCTCTAGGACTAAGTCACAGACTGTGCCGGGAGTGTCGCTGGAACCGGAACTCCGCATTCTTCTCCTTCTGCGCCCTAACAGGGGAGGGCAGATGACACAAACCTCCTGAGGACAAGACCGAGGCATCCGCCTCCGCCTCCGTGGGAACCCAAGCTGCTCCTTGTTGTTCATGTCAGGAGTAAGTGCCTTAACACCACGCTCCAGGCCAGGGAAGGAAATTACATTGATCCCTGCTAAGTTTCACAAAGGATTAAAAAAAAACAAAACGATTCTGTGGGACAATGGCTTGCAGTTTACACTGGCTACTTAGGCCTGGAGTTTTACTAAGTGGCAATAAGAAGAGTTGGAGGAAATGCCTGTAGTTGGAAAAAGAAGAAAGGAAACAAATCTATTTAGTGAAAAAGGCTTTGCTATCTGCCAGATGCCTCCATATACTGGCTGTGTGGCCTCAGAGAAATTATGTCTCTGAATCTTACCTTCCTTATTGACAAAATGGAGATGTAATGCTCAAAGGGTTATTTTAAGGTGGAAGAAAAATGAGACAATTCCTTTCAAATGTTTACCATTGTAGCTGGCAGTTAGTAAGTGTTAAGTAAACGTCAGCTATTATTGTTGCTGTTGATTCCTGAGCGCAGAAGTGATCATACTGGCAAACTCTCTGATCGGAGTGTACATAAATAAAGGGAATATTTTGGGGAAGAAGTGACTAATGAAAAAAATATATAAAAATTTTAGATTATATGGACGAAATAAATTGATGATGGGGGCCATTCAGCACTGTGGGGCCTCCCCTGAGAAGCTTGAGGAGAAAAGAAAAATAATGCCTTATTTATCTGCAAGGCTTTAAGTGTAGCCTTGAAGTCAAGGGCACAGCAGATGTAGTTTCAAGGTCTCTTTTTAGCACTTGGTCTCTGTCATAGCTTCGGGAGGGAAACACGTGTTCTGGCTTCAGAATGCCTAGAAAGATACTTCAGAAGTGGGTTGATTCTGCCAGGGAATGAGTTACTGAAGGGCCTGAAGGCCCTGGACACAAGGAAAACTGGAACGACCTGCGAGGCGCCATTCTGGGGCATGAGAGTCAGCCCAACTGCAGCAGGCGCTCCAGCTCCCAGGGCTTGGATAAATATAGCGATGCTCAGATTGCATGTGATTCATTAAGGAGACACTGTGCACAGCTGAGCACTCACCAGATGCAAATGGAGCCCCATACGGTGTGTGCAATGCTTTGTAATGCCTCTTCCAAGCAGGTACATAAAGCTTCAGCCTAAAATGGGGATGGCGACCTCAGGCCAGCGGCCCAAGGGAGCAGAATCTAACCAAGGCATCCTCAGGCTTGTAAAGCCAGCAGGAAGGTTCACTTTAGAATCCACTGGTGGACGTTTTCCTGGCACCCCGTCCTAGTTTGTTTTCTGTACCTCAGCCACTTCCAGCTCCTCTGAGCCTCATTCGCAGGCACCCTCCTTATATCTCCCCCTCCTCTATATAGAAATGTAGGTAACACTGTGTAGTTTCCAAACTCTGCTCTGCCACTTATTAGTTGGGTGACCTTGGCTCAGTTTCTTATCTCTCTAAGGCCCAGTTTTCTCATTAGTAAAATGGCACTAGCCCCATATGGTCCTACAATCAAATAATAAGTAAAAAGCGATTAGCACAGTGCCTTACACATAGTAAATACTCAATGAATGTTAGCTATTGATATGTAGTATCATATTTTTCCTTCAAATCCATCCATTTTTGCTTTCTAAACATTAAGGAGAAAGAACTCAGTGTCTTCAGAAAGAGAATTACTATACCATTTATTGAGCACCTACTGTGTGCCAGGCAGTGCAGTGGAGATTAACGTAAGATTCAGTCCCTCTCCCCAGAGGAATCATGTACAAGTACAGCATGTCAAAGCAACATCTGGTGGCACCTCTCTGCCCTCAGCAACCCCCTCCCAGGCCACCACGGCCTGTCTTCCCACCTCCTTCCTTCCTCCCCAGCAGTCCCACAAATGCCCCCAGGATTAGTCCTAGGCCCAGCTTTCCTGTCTCCCACTCCACAACTTTGCCTAAATATGCTCTTGGCGAGACACACACCTGACTCATTTCACAAATGCCTGGGAGCAGATTAATTGGAAGGTTTTAAAAATGAAATCTGTTTTAAGTGTCTCCATGATCTCATATGTAGCCGAGCAAAATTCCTCAAACAATGATGTCACACCACACCATTTGGTTACTTTGCTATGTAAGTCAAGATACTTTTGTGTCCCCAGATGTGATGCTAGACACTGGAGGAATACTGTGTAAGGGAGACCACTTATTTAGCAAATTTCTCTAGATAAATGAACACAACCTGGGCTGAAGAATAATTATAGCCAAACCAGTGGTCAGGGCTGTCTGAAAATCATCTTTGCATTTATTGATCCTACTTACAGAAAGAAACCCTTCAGTGCACTCAGCAGGCACATTTAAGTCAAAGCACTAGGGCTGGAAAAGATTCATGAATGAGACAGTCTTCTCTCTGATTCACATCTTCCCTGCATGGTATTGTCACCATCCCCATCCCTTCCCCTAACACCAAGGTCTATGTACCTGAAATGAATCAGAAATCACTGATTAAGACATAAAATTTTGGTGCAATGAGCCTGGAGTGAGTTGTCCAGCTCAACAGTGGCCACGGAAATTGTCTTTTGCAGAGTAACAAAGTTAAAATGTAAAGCATTATTCTGTTAGAGGAGAAAATTTAAAATGTACCAGAAAGGGACTATGTGAGGAAGGGTGAGGGCAACTGCAGTGTTGCCGCTGTGAACTGTCAAGTGGCCTTGGTGGACAGAACTCCACCCAGATTTCATTTAGCTGAATGCCACCAGCCCCTCCCCGCCATAGGCAGGGCTCAGACCAGCTCTGTGTGCCAGTCCCCTCACTGAGGAGGGATCACCCCTTAGAGCAAACTGCAAATAAGTTTCACTAAACAGTCTTCTTTCTGTAAATCACCCCAAGGAAGAATGATTTATAGATGAGAGGGGAAAAGACAAACTCAATATGTGAGGATCCTGTTTTGAAAAAGGTTTAGAATGAAGACACAAATATTAATGCAATAGCTAAGCAAAACTGCTTCAGGTGGAAGTGTAAATAGTCTAAATAATAATTTAAAAAGAAGTAAACAATATGGAAGAAACGAAAGAAAAACAATCCATCTAAAACATTCACTTTACTTTTAAAATATGGCAAGCCTGTGTAATAAATTAATAGTATAAGTAGGTAATAAGGTGTAGGCAAAAGCCTGGAAAAGAACTTCAGTTATGAAGGGAGTGATGTGTGCCCCACATCACCCTTCATTCTACTGAGAGAAGCTGCAGCTTTTATGTAATTTGGCAAGAACTAAGTTGCATAATTCTGCACTTAAGTAAATTTCCGCATTCGCATGAAAAATGATATTCAGGGTTTTTTCTCTCAATATAATTAGAAATTGAGCATTACTAAAACAATGTAGCTAAGGATAGAAACACACATACACACACGTTACTGGCTCTAAGACATATAGAGAATAATACAGATTGCATCATCTACTTGAAAGACAAGCTAATATTCAGCAGAGTCCTTCCAGCTCTTTCTCTTTAGGCCTAGTTGTTCTAAAAGTTTGGGTGCCAAGAAGAAATTCGGTTTTGACTGCTCCTCTTACCATTTCTTCCTTTAGTTTTTAATCACCTAGGAAGTACCCATGATATTTTAAGTAATAACAGAAAAAATTAAGTTGCATAATGATTACATACACACACCCCTAGTAAAACCTGGAAATCTACACATTATATCTTAGAAAAAGGATTGTGTATGTCAACAATCCCCTTATACACTTTTACATTATATTCTGATCTTTAAACAAGTAAATATGACATTTAATTTAAAATGAGATATCTACTTTTTCTTTGGGGGTGAATGTTTCTTGCCCTCCAGCTCCTTTCTGTAACAATCCTTTTCCCCAAAGTCTTTCCCAAATCCACTCATTCTCAGTGTGAGAACTGGGGCTGGAGGCAGGGGATCTAGCTCAAGCATACAACTGGAGGCAGTTTTCTTCTACAATTACAGAATCGAGATGCTAATTTTTCACCTACCTCCTGGTTCCTGGGCTGGGCTCTGGCTAGAGAAATTGCCTAAGAAATGTCAAGTTATTATTATTACTCTAAATGGTGGTCATGCCAAGAGCATCTGAACTTTGTCCTTTCAGTCTGTGGCTTCCTGAGAAGGATAATTAACCCCAGGCTTCCTGCTCTGTTCCACTGAGAGCTTTGATATTCGGTGTGTGGAGTCAAATAGAATTTTTAACATTTTCCTTACTAATGGTGCTGTTTTTAAAAATACATGTGCAGTAAAACTCTCTGTTGAAATCTGGGAATACCGGAGGAAGTGTTAAGTTCAAACATGCTAAGGTTTGCATTACTGGAGACCTCATTAGAGTAGGATGGCTAAGGGCCAAACCAGCTGCCAGCAGAGGGCGGTGTAGCAGAAAGAGCGGTGGTCTGGATCCCCAGAACTGAATTTTAAACCCGACTCCAGCATTAGTGCCACGACCTTTAGTAGGTTACTTCCCTCTGGGTGCTGATTCCCTCATCTCTAGACGGGCCACTTTACCATTTGGGGAATACTCAGGATTCTTAACTGGCCTCTATTGTCAAAGAGGCAGGTAGAGTGTGCTGATCATCCAAGACCAAGCCTGCTCCGCCACCCCTCCTCCTGCCCCACTCCCCCGTACCCTCGCCACAGAACTCTCCAAAATGGCATATGGCCCCACAGGCACCCAAGAGCCTGGAATAGGTAAAGGTAAATCTTGAAGAGCCTGAATGTCATCTAGTCATCAAGTACCAACATTTAAGATTTACTCTCTTAGAGACCCTCAAATATACAATACAGTATTGTTAACTATAGTCACCAAAGCCATTTTCCATCTTCCATCTTCATCAGTACCACCTTTAATCCACGTCCCCATCACCTCTCACCTGTAGGGGTTTCTGAGCCCACATCCCTTCGTTCACTCTTATTTCCTTTCAATTAATTTCCAGAGGACTGTTTCAAAACACAAAAGTGATATCATTCTCCTTTCAAAATCTTTTAATGCTCCCCTCAGGATAATGTCCATAGCCATAGCCTGGCCTTCAAAGATCTCCAAGATCTGCCCCTTCCCATCCCTCTGGGCCTGCTACTCTATCCCTCTGTCACTGAATTTCAGCCACTTTGGCCTCCCCACAGCTCAACTGAGTCAACCTCCAAGAGGTCAGGGACCTCCTTCCAGCTTTATTCTCATCGATCACACTCTCCTCTTCACCTGCCAACTCCTACTCAGCATTCAGGTGACAGCTGAGATGGCACTTTCTCCAGGACATCTCCCTGACCCTATGATAAGACTCAATCGCCTTATTCTATGCTCTCGGGGCAGCTCGCACACTCATCCCATTGACTTCACAGGTGCCCACATGACCATCTGCTTAACGACTCCCTTCCCAGCTAAATTAAAAATCTCATGAAGATTAGGCCTGAGTTTGTCCAATTCGTTGTCATATTTCTGGTGTCCAGCAGAGTGGCCTAGAGGCTACTCAATAAATATTTGTTAGATAAACACTTGGTTGTTAATGCAAACCAAACCTCTACCATTAGATAAATCAACTAGATGGAAACAGAATTCTGTTATCAACTCAAGGGGTAAAAAGAAGAACATGGTATTAGGGCCCAGTGTGCATGGGACAGGTAATATGTTAGTGCCGAATGTTAAGGACAATAAACACTGTTAAAGGCCCTTTTGAAGTTGTAGGCTCTAAGGGCAATTTTAAAAAGTTGAGAGATACCCATGTACAGAAAAGCTGTTTACTATCTTTAGGTTTCCCGGCCCTGGGACCACTTATGAATTAGTTACGAGGCTCACACTCCTCTTGCCACCTGGATACCTTCCAAAATGAGAGAAAATGGCAAAATGCCAGGTTCAGAAAAGCAGAACACGCAATGTGCGCAGCAGACAAAGGCTCCAGTGTGAGTCGGAGCAGGGCCCTTGCCATGCTCTGCATTGGCTTCTTGAGTTTAGGAGAGGCTACACTGTAGCATTTGTTCCCATGGAGGAGGTACTACATTATCACATGTATGCCTCACAACTAAGTCCTTTTTAATTTTCGCCCACTCCAAGGACACAATAGCAGCAAGCCAAACAACTGAGCAATACTCGTTCCTGTTAAGGAAACGAATTCTGCTTCAGAGGATGCCTGCCCAAAGTGCATTTGAAGTGGATCATCCAGTACACCCAGCCATTCTGATTCAGTCTTGTGCACCCCTGACAATTACTTTAGCATGGTGAATTTCACCTCCTGGCTAACCAGACCCTTTATTATCCTGCATGTTCATATTTAGTTACAGGGGATTTGCTAACACGTTTCATAAACCTACATATTTATTCAGTAAATTGATCTCCCACTCAAGTCATTTTCTGAGGAACTGTTAGCCTCAGCATTTGACAAAAATAGCCATTTTTGCATAAAGGCCAGGATTCTGACGTCAAGCTAGATTCCAGACTTCTAAAAAGGAGTTAACAAGAAGAGAAAATTGTCTACGGTTTCGATCTGAATGAATGGATATCTTGTGTCCTCCATGTCTTTTCCCTTAACTATCTACATCACAGATAGTCTTGTTCTGCAAAATTAAGCCATTTACAGGGACAATGGAAGTGGACAAGAATGATGTCTTACACTTTGCTGTGAGCAGAGTTATGAGATGGGCACCAAATAGGAAACAGTTTACCTAGCCTCCTAAGGATCCATAAGGGGAAGCAGGTCTAGGATTATACCTGGCAAAGGACAACTCACAATGCACCTAATTCACATGTAAACGATCAGAAATCAACTGCACCTGATCACCCTGCTCGCTGATGCTCCCCTGAATGGATGTTAGGAAAGATGCTAAACTCTGAGAAAGGGATTGCTAATTCACCGAAGACTTCCTAATTGCACCTTGCCTCTGATCAGTTTTCAGTCCTCATGACCTGACTATAGCAGTTGATAAGGCTGATATACTCCCTCCTTGATACAAACCCTTTCTTGGCTCCTGGAATGCCAATCCTTTCTGCTCCCTTTCCTATGACCCTGAGCCTCCTTCTTTGGGGCTCTCCGACTGTCTGTCTCTTCAACATCCTAATCTCCTGGGTTTCATCCTGAATTTCACAGTATTGCTCACCTATAGCTTCAAATATCTCTTTGGGTCTATTTCTACCAAAACGGTATCTGCATTCTCACTCTCCTGAACTCCAGATGTACATCTAACTGCCTGCTGGACATTTCCATCTGGCTATGCCAACAAACACCTCAAACTTAACATGCCCCACATCAAACACCATCTTACCCTCCCCCAAACCTGCTCCTCCCGTGTACTTGTCACGCTGATGAACAATGCCTTATCGAATGGGTCCCAAAGCTCAGCCTCAGATCGACCTTGTCCTTCAACTCCACTCTCACATTCAATTAGGTCTGGCAGCCCCGCCGCCTGTAAACTCCTACCTTCATCCTTTCCTTCTCCAGCTCCACTGTGACCACCTCAGCTCCAGGCCTCTTGCCTGGATTATTGTGATAGCTCATTATTGACATCCTGCCTTTCCTACTTTACACCACATTCCACATACTAACCTCGCTTCTGCAGTAATCCTTCTAAAACATGAATGTGATCGTGTCATTCTCCTGCTTTAGAACTTCAATGGCTCCCCATGGCTAAAAGCAGGGGTTTCCAAACTGTTCCTTTGAGAAAAAAATATTTTAAGCATAATTCTCAATAGATGCTTGTTTATTTATAAATTATATCCATGTACTATTCTAAGTCAAATATTTATAAAGTTTAATTTTTTTCATTTTGGGAGGAAATAAGGACATTTTAATATTTCTATTTGATCCCAATGAATTAGTTTATACACTCACTGGGGTATTCGTTCTGTGCTCTGAGGACGGAGGGCAGCGTCGGTGCCAGTATCCCCAGCAGAGAGGTCAAACTCCTCAGTCTGGCACTCAAGGCATTTCACAGTCTAGCTTCAACCCATCTCTTCAGACGCACCGTCCGCTCTCCTCCAAGACCACAGCTCCACCTCCCACCCAGTCTTCTCCGCAAGCATGCCCTTCACGGTGGACACAGACTAGCACAGAGAACCGAGGCTTGGATGTCGGACCCCCCCACCCACCCACACACCAATGTCTAGATGTGTGGCCTAGAGGCACTTTCTGCACCTCTCTGGGCCTCAATTTCTCCTTCTGTAAAATGAATATAATAATATCTACACTTTACAGGGTCACTGTAGTAAGTGAGGTAGGAGGTAAGCGATACAGGGCCGAGTACAGAGGAGAGGCTTATCAAGTGGTACCTCAGAGTAGTAGCAGTAATTAGTTCTATTTCATGTGTTGTTCCCTCTACAGATGCTCCTTGACTTATGATGGGGTTACATCCTGATTAAACCATCGTAAGTGGAACATATTCTAAGTCGAAAATGCATTTAACATTCCAAACATACTTCCCATGGGCAGGCTTCTTAAATGCCTTTCAATGTCTACTTTAAAATACCACCTTCTCTGAGAAATCCTGCCAACCCTCCAGAGGTGGAGTTTGTCATTCAAACCTGTCTGCCCCTAGGAACCATGGGCTAGTCTCCACTGTATCATACCACTGATCATTGCTTATTTCAGGAAACTGGGAGTTGATTGCTGGTTTGCATGTCTGTCTTGCCCACTAGATTGTTGCTACTTGAGGAAGTCTGATATTAACTGCAGAGTTCCTAGTACTTAACAAAGTCCCAAAGCACATAACAGGTACCCAATAAAGTTTATCAATATTTCCATATACAAAGGGAAAAGAGGACTATGTAAAAGTGAATATGCACAATGTCATATTATAATAATGGCAACTTACTTAACAGTTTAAAAAGTGCCTTCACTGTATTTGTAAGAAACAGCCTGCTAGCTTCCCCTCTGCACTGTAGCAACTCATGAAACATAATAAATTAAAGGGAAGTAACTGTTTGACAATATCCCTTTGATGACAGTTTACTCTTCCATCCGGATCTGATGCCAAGTTAATGTTATCATAAAATAATTCCATTAACTGCAATTGTGAAGTTTACTGAGTCATTACTGTCATCAAAAAGTGAAATTATGTTCAAAACTGAAAACAAAAGCTTACATAGGAATAAATGGCATTAACATGTAAACAAATTATATGCAGGAGAAACAGGAATAGCAATGTGACCAGCATTGAAGACCAGGCTCAGCATAAACAGATGATTACATTTTAATATTTATTCATATGTGAACAATGAAAACAAATCACAGTGGCAAGTACCTTCAAGTTATACTCACATTTGTTTAAAAAAGAAGAGGCTTAGGTAGGCCCTCCAACTGCAGGCTACTGTTTGAGCTTTATTCAGACATTCTTGCTGCCTAACATATTCATGACCTAGAGGATAGACTAGCATGTAATATTTACATAAGAAGAAACTGAACTGGTGGCAGGGTGAAGTGGAGCCTGGGAGCAGGGGAGCAGGGAAGAATAAAGCAAGATACAAAATAAAAAAGGCAAAAGAGAGCATCAGGTCACCCGATGCTGAAGGCAATTAGTTTATACACTCACTAGAGGAAGGGCAATGATGCCTGGCCTGGTGAAGTGAGCCAGACTGGGGGTTTCCACTGGAGGTATGAACCATGCTCCTTTGATGCCTGTGTTAATAAAGCAGCCCCAGTGCAGGTAAACGGCACCGCACAGGCCGTGGCCAGCCTTCAGCTTCCAGGTGAGGGCTGGCAAGCAGGAGGGCACCTGAAGGTGCTGCTGCTCCCACCAAGATGCTGAGTGTGTTTCTCTTTCCCTGACCAGTGATTCTTTTCCAAGGAGTGTGAGCCCACCTGGGCTAGCCCTACGTCAGTTTTTTCTTATTCATTCCTTGGGAGGATACAAGGATAAAGTGATGGTTGCCTGGGCAGCTTTGCCAAAATACTGAGGATGCCTTTCCTGACAACTCCTGCTCCAAGTCATCATTTTCTTTACTGAAATCCTACTGTGCTCGAGGATGATAGCACCTAAAGCCACGCAGCTCTGTGCCTCTCAGCAGCCCCGACAGCACCCAGCAGGTCAACCCTTCCGGTCTGAGCTGCTCTTTCTCAGGACAGCCCCTCCTCTTGGCCCACCACACTTTAGATTTGCAGGGACTGAAAAATGTTCAGTTCTTAAATTCACTTAGTCGGTTGAGGTAGAATGTGAAGCCTCACTCTAGATTCTTAGCTGTGTGACCTTTGAGCCTGAATCTAAGCCTCAGCTGATCTGTGGCAGTGGGTAAAAGCGGTGTCCCATTTCACATGGAATGAGTGCCGACGAGCGCCAGGTGCTATTCTCAGTGCTTGGGACACAGCGCGAAACAAAGACTCCTGTCCTCCTGGAGCTGACATTCCAGCAAGGAGAAGGCAGTAAACAAAAGCATAACTAATTATTAAATAGTACGTTCACGTGATTAGTTCTACGGGGAGGAAAAATAAGACAAAAAGCAGAGCGAAAGGGGGAATCAGAAGTGCTGGGGACAGGGGTTGTGACTGTAAATAGGGTGGTAAGAGAGACATCTGAGCAAAGATGTAAAAGAGGTGAGGGCATGAGCAAGCACATATCTGGGGAAGGGTGCAAAGGCCCTGAGTCAGGCGTCCGAGCCACAGCAAGGAGGCCTGTGTGGCTGGCACAGAGCGAGTGAGGAGCAGGAGAAGATGAAGTCAAGATGTGAAGTCCTCCGCAGGATTTTTGTGAAGACTGATGGAGACAGCAAATGAAATGCCTTAACTGATGACAATAACAGGGGGCACTTGCTATGTGACAGGCACTGTGCTAAGTGCCTGACACCAATCAGCTCATTTAGTCTGCACAAGAACCCTGCAAGGGTTTTTACATACATGCCTGTTTTACATGAGAAAACTAAGCTTTAGGCTGACTAAATAATTTTCTCATGATCATAAACATTGGTATACGGTAGTGGTAGGATTCAAACGTAGAATTCAAACCCCAGTGACCTAGCTCCAGAGACTATGCCTTTAGCCTCTGAGCGGACTGCCTCTCATAAGCAAAGGGGATCAGGATGAGGGCAGTGACTTTGTGGATGGTAGAACAGCCCCAGGAGACTGGGATTACACGGAGGAGGAGGAGGAAGCAAGAACTAAATAAGCAGATCTGTAACAGGGCAGAAGACATGATGCAAAAGAAAAGATAGGCAGAGCAAGACGAGAACAGAGAGCTGGGTCAAGGCTGCTTGGGCCAAAGGGGTCTGACCATACACACAAGGGAAGTGAAAGCAGCAGACATAAGCAGGGCCACCCAATGGGCAAGCAACAGACCAATGCGAATTCACAGGAACATTAAAGTCTCTGTATTATGCTCTTCAAAAAGCACAGACACCTGGTAAAGATACCCTCCCTTGAAAAATAAACAGTAAGAAATGTTTAGGAGAGCATGATCAGTAAGCCAGACATTGGAGATGAATCAAGATACCAGAACTTCCTTTACTAATTTAAACCTGAATTTTTGAAAAAAAAGCACCCTTGCTATCTCTCCTAAGTGAAAACACGGTAACAGCTATCTGGAATAAGTACCGGATATCACATTGAGAACTTTGTTCATGATCTCATTTCATTACCAAAACACTAAGAGCTGGTTTACCCCCATTTATAGATAAGGAAACTGAAGCTCAGAGAGGCTGGGTCACTCACTAATTCGAGTACTTACAGGGACAGATATGTGACCCCCTCCAAGGTCTGTCCGTGTGAACACTGACCAGCACTGAGCCAACAATGACCATGACTACAACCGTTACCCCATACTGCCTCCTATATCCTAGCCTGCTGTAACATTAGGATTTGCAAGGAGCACAGACAAGTGAGAGCACATCTTACTGCAGCCCTGTGCTCTAGATCTTCTCTTTTAGAGAGTCATCCTTACAGAAGTGCTGCCGGCTCATTTCTATGTGCCTGGCCAGTAGGAAGGGAAGCTAGTCAGTGTCCATCATGTGGATCAGGGAAGTGCAGGCTGCTTCAGACTCGGAATAATTCCACGGCTCAGAAACCTTGGGGATCAGCTCGGCTGGTCGTCTGAGCTTTAGGATAAAAGGCACTGCAAGGAGTTTTGTAAAGAAGCTCAATGCCTAGAAGATAATCATTTCAGCTCTTTCTAAATGTTCCTCGCTATGCTCTGTATCTCCCAGGGGCTCAGTCATCCTAGAAAAGCCTAGTAGATATTGGTCATATTTATGTCCACTCAGCATCTTTTGGACATACTTTCTACAATTTAAAGATTTCCTGAATTTTTATGCCGGCCTCCCTGTGGCAGAAGCTTGAAGATGCTCTACCAGCTTTTGTTGCAGATATGGCATAGGCATGTGCCCAGAGGCACCTGCCCCAGACTTTGACCCAGGAGCTAGTGACACAAGAAGAGGGCACAGGAAAATCACTTTCTTTGGTTACATGATAGAAATAAAGAATCCTAAATAATTCCATTCCTTGTCAACAACGTCTCTTCTTCCCTTACCTGACTGCATCCTGCATATCGATACAGGAAAATCTCCAGCCCTTAAAAATGTTCGTGTGCAGTATGTGCAAAAAGAAAAAAGAAAAAAAAAAAGGCAAGGGAACAACTAATGGGAGCTAGATCAGCTGCAGTGATGCACATGAGGAAAGAGGACAAAGGAATAACAGGAAACAAACACAATACCAGATACAATAAGCCCCAAAAGCAATAATTACATTACAATTTCTACCAGCTGGCTTAGAAATCTCAAAGCATTGAACCTTCTATTTTCTAGTTTCCCAAGTAAAGTGCCCTATGAATGTAGGGAAATATCCCCATCACTTCCCAAAGCCCTCGAGGATCCACTGGAGAGCAAACCATTGCTGAAGATTCAAAAATAAACAAGACGTAGGAAACCTACCTTGCCTCAGCATGAGGTCCTAGGCCCTTCTTGCAGGTCAGTCTACATTTAAGTTCATGAGAAAGGATTCGAGATCAGGCCTGGGCTATCTCAGAGACATCTCTTCTCACCAAATGCCTTCTCTTAGCCTTGCCCCAAATGCACTTTTCCAACAGGCATTTTTTGAGTGTCAATGATGTTTTGTATAGCATGCTGGGAATACAGTAAAGAATAACAAATCACTCCACTCCCTAAGAAGCCAAAGTCACTTAGAGTTCCAGCAGCACTTAATTTACACGGAATGAAGAGCCAGGGGCTCTGCAAAGTGACACAACTTGAGGCAGAGGAGAAGAAAGTAAATGTACAAATGCTCTTTGTTCCAGTACAGGTAAGAGATGAAGAGAGAGAAGATAAGGAGGGAGGGAGGAAAGGTCAATAAAATAAGTAAACCAAAAGGAAAAACTATGCAGAACGTATGATAAATGGAAGGATATGTTCTTGTAGACCTGAAGATCTCACTTGCAAGAGGAAATAAGATATCTTTCCCTCTGAATCTGAAATTACAATGTTTGAATCCTTGAACTCCTCCAAACTCAACCTTTAGAAAGACCCACAGGTGTCTATTTGGTTTTCAAATAACTGAAAAGTACCTCTCAAATTTGGAAGAGTACTCCTATGACTTTAATGCATAGTCTCTGCCTTGACTGACAAACCAGAGAAATTAAAACAAATACTTCATTTTTAGAATAACCTAAATGACATAATTTGTGTGACACAGTCTACGACACTCGTCTCTTTCTATTCATCATCTGAAATCTCACCAAAGGTTTTTGGAGGATCCCAAATGATTACACATTTCATAAGCATTGTAGCCCATCCAAGGTCAAGATCAAAATACTGATTATAAACTTCTACTTTCTTTGGAGAAACCACTGTCCAACTAAACAAGTGCATACCAGAAGTGGCTGACCCAGCCCATGGCTCCAGAGGTGCAAATGTGACCACAGCTATACAATTTGCATATTCATGTCCCTGGTCATATTGTTTAAGACCTGAGCACATGACCCAAGACAGTTCTTGGCATAGGATTTTGACGGAACGACAAGAAACCTAGAGTTCTTAAGCTGGTAGAATGTATTGGCCTCAGGCATGGCTGAGTTTATATAAACCTTCCACTTTGGAAAACTTGACTCATAAGGCAACCAACAAAAGAAAAGCAGAGGCAAAATCTAAAAAGATAGACACTATTCAAATGACATTAAGCATCTGGATCCAGCCATGCCTGAGGCCGATATATTTCCTGGATTTTATAATGATATGAAGCATAAAAAAGTCCTATTGCTCCCTAATTCAGTTTGAGTCCAGTGTTCTTCATTTGCATTAATAAGAATCTGAACAATACATTCCCCGTACGCTTTTTCTTATTTCCCATCACACACAATCAACCTGATACACATAACCAGTCCCCAGCCTAATTTTGCTTTTACAGTCAGGAACATAAATTGTTCTTTTGCGGGTTGTTTTTGATGCCTCTAGTCCTTTAAAATGGCAGCTAACCTCTGTGATATTGACCATCAAACATCAAGTCCCTTAGGTACTCTAGCATGTCAGCTTACTTTTTTGGTCACTAGGATCTCAAGGACAGGCAGGTCAACTGCAAATACCAGCTCATCTGTCATGTACCGCCTCCAAGAGCCAAATAAATGCTAAACTCTCTGAGTTCTGCTCTCTCCACCCCCATGGATTATAGATTCCTGGAAAGTTTTCGCCATATCTCAAAGCAAATGAAGAACGTTGGTTGAAATGCAAAAGAGCCTCAAATCACAAATCATGTTCATTGGATGAAACACAACTCTATAACATGTTAAGATACCTTCCCCCCCCTCACCGCACCCCGCCAAATGAACTTACAGACAACAATTATTATCTAGTCATAACTCTCTAAGTTAGATTTTTAAGTTGTTTTTTATCGACAGCTGGTTATAATTTTGCAAAAGAGTTTCTCAATGGCGTAAATACTGTTGTATCCCAGAGTAATTTCAGAGCTAATCGATCACTCTTACATAACAAGTACTCACTGTGAAAATAATGTCCTCGACCGCACAATGAACTTGAACACATATTCCAAAGCTTTTAGAGTTCTTAAGATCGGCTCACACTGCTCCCCTCTGCTGGAGGTATCCAAGTAAGTCTTCAGCACCGTCATCAATTTCCTGAATAAGAGATTATATTTTCAAAATACATCTCTTCCCAACTCCCAGCATGGTAATTAGTTTGCTCAGTAAATTATAAGGCATTCAATCAGAGGTTAAAGGTGGTGGTATAGCCAAGCTCACTCACTCATTTAAAACCATAAAAATAACTGTTTTTAAATTTTATTTTTTGTGGGGGGTTTTTTTTTGTGTGTGTAAAGTGTCCACAGAGAAAACTCTCGCGGGGAAAAAAATCTTTTGACCAGGAAAACTAGTAGCAATCAGAATATGAGTGGGAATAATTGTGGTGATGTCTTTTTTAGCTTTTTCTTCCTACATAAAATGTTCTTGTAATATCATAGGACTCCCTTGCTTAGAAACTGTCCATGTTTCTTCGTTACCAGCAAGGCAGACTTCACACTATTTGATCTGCCTTTCAAGGTCCCTTCGCAAACTGGCCTCCATCCAAATTTCCAGCATCATTTCTTATCTCTAACTCTCAGTTTCCTAAACCCAAGCTATACAGAGCTACTTGGCATGTGCACGTTCTTCTCTCTAGCCTTTGAATCCAGTGTTTATCACAAGTAGCTGCTCAATAAATGATAGCTGACTGACTAACTGAATGAATGAATAAACAATTTCATGTACTTCTGCCACCATAAAGTATCCCAACCTATGGCTTTGCATATTTTTATTTAATCCAAATAACCCAGCCACAGACTGGGTTTTGTCAGAAAAGGGAGAACTCACACAGGGTAGTGACAAAAGGAAAATACTCAAGTTCCTTGTGCTCTAGGTATCTAGCCAGGGCAAGTAGGAGATGCACAGTTACTTACTTGTAAGCTAAGGTAGCACTGAAATGCTGTTGAATGTAAGCCTCCAGAACAGTGTTGAAATGCTGGAATTTTCGGTCAGCAATGAGTCCTATTATGTAGATCTGAGGAAAAGGCAAGGAATTAGTGTTTTCAGGGCAGGCCCAGGGCAGGATGCCATATTCATATGGCATAACGGAACCCCTATCAAATTTTTTCACCTAGGAATGAGCTCACTAATATATCTTTAGTCATTTTCATTAAGGTAGAGTCTCTCTGAAAAAGTGTTTTATGAAGTACGCTACTGGGCATTATAAGATAAAAGGGTTTCAGTCAGATAAGTTTGAGAAATCTCAAGCTATCATTCTTAGACTGCCTTCTTTACTGCAGGACTTATCAGAGCCTTTCACATACCTATGTGCACCATGACTCTCAGAGAGACCATGCAATGTTCAGCACTTCCCAACGTTATTTAATCAAAGGCCCTTTCTTCAAGAAGCATCTTTCCTTAGGACTAGATTTCCAGATCCTCTTAGGAAGCACTTCGCTAAGTCACAATTGCCTTCAAGTAACCAATTTAAAAATGTAAATGTCACTGACACAAGGGGTTAACATATTAACACTTTATTGATCACTGAATCCTAATGCAGATGTTTCTTTGGTTTATTTTGACATGACACTGAGAAAATGTGAGTTTGGACATCTAGGGGAGGAAGCAACTACTTGGGAAGGTGGAAAGAAGAAAGAGGAAAGATCTGGATTGTACCACCATCAAAGGTTCTGGGCAGGCAGGAGGAGTGTAATGCCTCTGATGAGTTGGAGAATATGAGAAAGAAGAAGGTAAAAGAGAGTTTGGGTGCATTTGGGGTCCTTCACAACCTGGCCAAGGACTAGCTCCCAGCAGTCACAGAAAGCTGAAGCAATCATTCATAGTATCCGGTTTCATGTACTTTCAACCAGTGCCAATCTGACATCAATACTTAAAATTCCCCTTTCGCACACCCTGCCCGTGCATTCAAATGAGCTCAAAACAAATAAAAGGAAACAGCAGCTCATTCCTTGGTCTGGTTGCCTAGTGCTACAAGTCCTCCAAAAGATTCGTGAAAAGGGCCATGAGTTCTCAGTGTTCTCTCAGCAAGTCACACATTAATGTCTAATGTCACTAAACACCTGTTCCCTCTCTCTTACCAAAGCATCAAAGACGAGGATATCGTACTCGTTACTTTGAGAATGCTCCATCATGATGTTGAAGAGGGCGTCCAGAGTATCCTGGAGAAACTGGGCGAAATAATGAAGATCACATTAAGAAAGAGTACAGGTGACCCAGAAATCCACTCCTCAGTGTGTACCCAAGAGAATGAGAGCACATGTCCACCACATGCATGATCGAGGGGTCCAGGGAGTTTTATCCACAAGAACCAGAACTTGGAGCACCCAACTGTCAATCAACAGCACAGTGGATGAATACATGGCGACGTTTTCACACTGCAGAAAAATCCACAGCAGAAACAAGAGCAAACTATTCTACATGGAATGATGAGGACAGTTGTCATGAGCCCTGTGTACAGCAAGTAGGACACAAAAATGTGCATTCTTTATTATTCTATTTTTATAAAATTCAAGAACAGGCAAACCCCATTAATGATAATGGTAGTGGGCTTAGTGGTTTCCCCTAAGTGGGTTACTGACTGAGAAGGGTATGAGGGAACCTACTGCAATGCTAAAAATGTTCTGTATCTTGATCTAGGTGATGGGTATGTGGGTGTATACATGTGTAAAAATACGCTGAGCTGCATTTTTAAGATAAGTGCTTGGTACATATTTTACTCTATGTGTAATATATTTTAATAACAAACTTAAAAAAAGAAGAAGAGTGCAAAACAGAGACAATGGAATTCACTCCCAGATGATTTCTCTAAGTTGACCAAAGGTGACAGACCTTATTAAAGAATGTCTGGAAAACTGCCCTGCCATTGCTGAACCAGGTAGGTGGTTCAATAGTGCACATTTAAAGCACTGATCTGGGAATTCAACCATGGTTTCTCCATGTATGGGCAATTAACTAAAATGTGATACCTCTTTCTCTGAAGGCACGGGTCAATATTTCCTATAGTCCTCAAAATACATAGCTGCCATATAAAGATGTTTAATTTCAGAATTTCTAGCTGTATCAAGTTTCTGATGAAAACAAGATCACCAGGAGGGTTGCTTTAATTAGATCTGAACTTCGGACACTATATTCTCCACCACCGCATGGACACAATACTTTTGACGTTTGCACTGTTTTCTGCTTATTCACTTAAAATGTGAGCCCTGATGTTTTTTCCTTTCTCATGTTTAATCATAATAGCCTCTAAGAAGCAGGAACCAAGAATACTTTATTTCTAATAGTAACATGTAGGTAGTACAAAGAGATATACTACTATAGCAATTCATAACAATAAAAATAACAGTTACCTTTAACGAACTTTGTATATTTTGTATGTTTTACTTCAATTACTGTACACTATGTATAACAGACTTGCTGAGTCATTTTAAAGTATTAACACCTTGAATGTTGACAACCCTGTGAAAATGCCATATTCATAATATTATCACCTTAAGTTGGCAAGTGGATGAGCTGGAATTTACACACATATTAATCTATTTCCAAACACTGGGCACAACCATACTTTTCTGCCAATCAATATTCATCATCATTGAACCAAGTCACTCCCAAGGTTTCCCGGTAAAGATTTCTCATGGCAACTTGGCATACTGTGTCTCACTGTCAGAGAAAGAGTCATCCCACCTCCTTCAAAACTTCACTTCCATCCTGTAGCCACGCATGATTCAAAGCTCTCTCACTGGAGGATGAATACAAACTAGATGAAGCCCCACTGACCTTCACCACTTCCTCTCCATCCACGATCTTCAATTTCTCTAAATTCTCCTGTAGCAGTTGAGGCTTCATACGCCACTTCAGCAAACCCAGCAAGCCCACTGAAATATAGCACAGACAAGCAGAATTACTACGCCTGGCCCAAACTGCCCACACCAGGACCTGCTAGGGTTCGGGCATGCACGCACACCACGTATACACGACCTTCAATGGTCCCATTACCGTTCTGGGTGAGCTTTGTGGAGCACACCAGGGTAGAAATGGAGAACACATCCCGGGAGCTGACAGAGAGCCCCCCGACACTGCTGGAGCTTCGACTCAAGGTAACCCCCTTGTTTTCCACATGATGTCGGTAGGAAGGGAGAGTCAAGTAAGCACTGGCATCCTCCATCTTCTTGCTGTCCCCCTGGAAACAACACATTGGTTACTTCTCTAAGCCAAGGGTGTGCACCCAGAGCTACACAGAGCTTGCAGTGACCAGACTACACATTATGAGGCAGGGAGGGTTGGAATAGTGAGGAATGTCATCAGAGAAGCAACAGACACCAGCTGGTAAGGCAGGGCTGTTTTCTCACAAAATACTCAAGAACCTGAGGTTACTTTAATGGAAAGGGGGTTGACTGACCATTTGAAGGTTCTGTAGTCTTCATTAGTGGGAAAAGGAAATTGAGGATTCCTAACTGGACATTTTAATTCATCCTAAAGTATTTGAGATCTTAATATACACGCGCACCAGCAAGATAAGAGATCAGCTTAAAGAAGTTAACAGCAAAGGTACTGGAGTCTGAAAGTCCTGAGATTGAGACCCTTTTCATTCATAAGTCTGTGCCATCTTTGATACCTTCCTTGGTCTCTGTGTCTCATTTTTCTCATGATTAAACTAAGGGTTAATCACATTTCCTACTTCCTAGAAATTTTGAGCAAACTAAATGGCATAGTGCACAAAGAACACATAACGCACAGATACACACAGTCCCTTGGTATAATGAATGACCAGAGGTAGGCATTACAGGACTTAACATTTATTGAGCCTTCACTCTGGACCAGGAGCAATACTGTGTGCTTTAAATGCCTTAGTTCATTTCACTTAAGCCTCAAAACAATTGTTACTGTTGTGGATACTGTTATCTTCAATTTACAGATGAGGAAACTGAGTCTAAATGAAGGTGAGTATATAGAAAACTGATTGCAAAGGGGCCTTACCCCCAGTGAGTTCACAATTTGTTGGGGAAGAATGGCTTTTAAGCCAAAAACTGCCTTCACGTGTAATAACTGCCTTCATGTGTAATAAATGACAAAACAGAAGCTGTATATAAGAAAGAGAAGGGAGTTTCTGGAACAGTCAGAGAGACTCAAAGAAGAGTGCCATGTGATGAGGTCCTGATGAGGCTGTTTGCCATGCAGATCACAGAAAAAAGAGCAGTTTCAGCCTCCAAGGTTGATAAAGCCAAGGGCAAGTGTTTGATCTTTTTGCTGACCACATAGCCTTGCACTGTTTTGCAGCCACATGCTTTCCCTCCAGCCAGGTGCTAGCAAAGGCATTCTGCTCTCATAAGAGGGGTGTGGGAAAGCATGCAGTAAGATCAAGGCAAACACTTCCTACTTCTTGAAAACAGTCCAAGTCTCATGATGCAAAAATAATGATGGTTGACATCTGTACCCTCTGTACATGGCCCTTTCACATCGGTCATCTCATTGGCTTGTCATAAATATTATCATCAACATATCATCAACACTTGAGAAAGAGGAAACTGAGACTCAGAAAGACATGCGACACAGTCCAGATTTAGTCAGCAGCAGGATTAGGACCCTAAATCCTATTTTTTTCCATTAGCTACAGTGAAGCATCTCTCAAATATTTTGTGCTGGTCTTCTACACATCCCACAGAGGTCCTTTCAGAGCCAGCAGCCCTTTCTGTTTGTAATAATCATCTTCCACTTATCGAGTGCTCCTTGTACCCACCATTGTTGTGTGTATGTATCATGTAATCCTTACAATTATTTACTGGGGGCTCACAGATGAGGAAACAAAGGCCGCACAGTTAGTAAGCCCTGGTGTGTGTGATTCTGGGGTACCAGCTGTTAACCACTAAGCCATCCTGCCATCTCCCTGTCACTGCCTGCAACTCCTACATTGCAGTTAGTTCCAACTCATAGTACCTTTAGGACAACCAAGTCGTGGCATCCATCGTGCAGAGTGGTCCCATCTTCCTTCATCAACTTCACATAGGACATGGCAAAGTTCTTTTCTCCTCTGTCTTTAGCTGGAAATAACATTGTGAGGTCAGGAAAGAAAATGACGCATGGGCCACCCAGCTACCCGCCTCCTCACGCCTTAGAGGAACTGCAGAGATGCCATTTGGTTGGGTACTCACATTCCAGGGATGACCGATGTCGAAACATGAATCGCAGATGGATCCTTTGCATGTCTTCAATAGGGACAGCCACCTCCACAGGCAGAAACCAGAGCTCAGAAGATCATGAGTTACAGGGCCCTGCCCACTTCCTCCACTCCCCAAAAGACAGCCTGGCCATTTAACTGAGAGTGCTGCATGCTGACTTATTACCCACCCATCAAGCCTGATGAAGTGTAAATAAGTTACATAAGAACGAGCTATGAAGAGAGAACGAAGTACCAAATGTAATCCATTTGGCAAACTGCAACCCCAGCCAATGAAGAGAGATCTATAAATTGCAGTGAGGAAAAATGAATCTCCCCAAATTGATATAAAAGTCACATAACTTTAGCACAGGATTTGATGCACTGCAAACTGCACAATTCACATTTTCTTTACACCCTCCAGGAGTTTTGGCAATTGAAGTGGGACTTAGCCCATTAACAATGGTCATTAGGGGGTATGCTTAAGGATTCTCATTTATGAAAATTAATAAAAATGCTTGAGTCCAATAATATTTGAGTAAATCCTAGGGCTCATTACCATCCTTGTTTAGACACACATCCAGATGTTTTGCCTCCAAGGACACTGAGTCAAGATAATCACTCCTCATCACCCCAATTTCACTGTCCAGTGGTGGTCTGCTGTACCCTTGAGTGAGATGCTTTGGTGCTCTGGACCACCCCCTCCCACAGCCTATGGCTCTCTCTGTAGTGAGCAATTCAGGCCAAAGCAGAGAAGGTTAGCCACCTGTGAGGAAATCACTTCGATTTTTAAAAAGGACAAGTTTATACTGTACAGGTGACTATTAAAATCCCAACAGATGCATACTTTGGGGTCCTTCCTGCTCCAGAAAAGGAAATTTGAACCTGAAGAGGTCCACATTTGTGTGTTTCACACAGAACAATTCATTCTCTCCCTGTGCACTAAATGGTTACTACAAGCTACAATCATTTGAGGCACCGGCCATGCTGATGGGAGTCCCCAAAACTCAAAGAGCTCGTGGTCTACATGGGGCAACACATGATCACACTAACTGTGGGACAGGCCTAGCAAAGAGTATAAAGTATAACTGGGCTGCAAGAGAGCACAGAGAAGAGAACGCCACCCTGCTCTAATAGCTTTCTGACCCCAAAGTTGGGCAGGTCATCATTTTGATGAGAGTGAATACAGAGAGACCCACTGAGGAAAATAGGAATACAGGTAACAAGGCAAGAACCTGTGAGGTCTGAATAGCTGTCTCTGAAAAAGAAGTTATGTGAACATCTTGAGTTTGGGTTCAGAGTAAAGGGTAAGTAAAGCCTGCTACTAATTACAAGGCAGAGGTATTTGCAGCTGTGATCAAGCTTCACTGTTCACTGAATTAATTCCAAACTCTTCTTCCAATGCACAATATTCCCTTCTGCTCGGTGGGATGATCTGGTAATGCAAATATCTGTGATCAACGCCACTTCCTTTGAGGCACCCTCCCAATATAGGGTATCTTGGAGGTATTACATAGCCTTTTATAGCCTCACATTTGCTCACAAGCTGTCACTCCTCACCACTGAGAAGAATGACACAACTTAATGGGCTGGGTACCATCTACAAGAGGACCATCTGACAATTCCATGGTGGCTAGGTCCTAGGGCAGTGAAGGGTGATCAAGAGAACCAGGGAGCTCACCCACTGTGCCATGATTTCCATTGCCGATGCACCACTGGACACACGCTGGGGTGTTGTTTCAGATCTAAGGGAGGTGCCTCAGAGCCCCCAGATACATATTTGCTGCTATTATTATTATTATTATTATTATTATTATTATTATTACCTTGACTGTTTCCATCCACCGTGGCTGTTTGACTTGATAGTACACGACAGACCGATATTCATTCATGGGCTTGTCCCCTGCTCCCACACAAATTGCATTCTGACTCAAGAAAAACAAAGAGAGAAAACACTGCAGAATTGCCAATTTCTGCACTCGGGCAATTTTGGTCCTAGGACCAAGGCTGACCTGAGGGCCCAGGGGAAACCCGGCCTTCCCCAACCCCTCTGCCAGGAACCCATCATGGCCCTTTACATTATAGATTCAGGCATGAACATCTCCCGCCCTGAGAGTGACAGCTGCTTAATCACAGAAATCTATTACTTGCATTCTGGAAACCACTGGAGTGCGCCAGGCGCTGATGTGGCTTCCTTATTATAAATGGTAACGAGTCCTGGAGTTATTGCACGCTGCCAGTCTTATTAATCCTATTTGTTTCCTAAATCTGAATGTGCACAAAGTTTACAAACAGGCTCAGATCAGTCAAGGAGCTTGTTCTGATGGATTTCTGATGCTAACACACCAAAGCACCAGTGGGAGCTGGGAAAGGGGAGGAAGGAGCTCAGGCTTCAGACACACTGGCAGAGGGGCCAGAGGGAGTCCACAGTTCCCAAGTATTTTCTGGGTATCAGGCCTGTGCTCAGCTCTGAGACATGGGCATGAGTCAGATATTAAACCTGACAGGAGGGTTCACAGTTTGGTGGAGGGTTCATTAGATAAGCAGACAAATCACTAAGCAATGCAATGTGATGACATATATATGCATTTTCTACTATGGGCACAGAGAAGGGACACTTAAATTTAGGTTGAGGATTCAGGGAAGATTCTTGGAGGCAATGACAGTTGAGGATCTTGAAGAAGATTCCCAGTTGGCTCTGAGCAGAAATGTGGGAAGAACCTTCTGAGCAGAGTGAGTACAGAGTAAGGATACCTGTATAGATTATTTATTCTCTGCCATAAAAATCACCCTCCAAGTAACAAGGAAATACCTTCTAATAGAGTATGCCAGCCCCTAATTCTCTCTGTTCATTCCAGCTGTTTGGCCTCCAAAAAAGATCTTAGCTAGGATCATCCAGAAGGGGCCCAAGTGTGGTTTTTATACAAGACCAGCAAATTTTTACCTCAAGTCTATGGGGTATTAGTATGGAGATAGTATATTAGTATGGGGATTTGAGGATTGGTTTCGTAGCTCCAAGCCCCCATATTGCAAAAACGTGTGCTTCTGGGCATTTTATGGTGAGAGAGCCCATGCCTCTCACCAGATTCCATTATTCTCCAGTGGATTCTTGGTCCACTCCCATCTGGTTGAATGACCAAAGCTGGACACATGCAAGCTCTCTGGGACCACTGGTGAACCAAGTTAACCCATGGGAAGGAGAATCCTGCCCCTCTTATTGGAAAACTCTCTCTTCACTTCTGAGCTTAAGGGAAAGAATGAGCTCAGTTTAACATTCACGGATGGTATTTGCAGCTAAATTGAATCCATTTGATAATAAAGTTATAACATCCTTTCAGAACTTATCTTTAAAAAAAAACTAGTAAACTGGAAATGAGGAAAAAGATGCAACTCTCCTGGTTTCTACTAGGATGAAGACTTTCAGAAATTCTTGAGGCAGTGAACTAAAAACGCTTCCAAGTTTTTTCTAACCATTCTTGGTGTGCCTCGTGTCTAGCATTATGTTAACCCTTTATACACACTACCTACCTGACTCAATTCAATCCTCCTAACTGCCTCTGATGATTACCTTCATTATCCCCACTTCACAGCTGAGTAAACTGAGGCTCTGAAAGGTTTAGTCACTCGTCCCAAAAGTAGCAGAGCTGTAACGACATCTCAGACTCTCTATACTTTGTCCACTGTTCCTTCTAGAACAACCTAGATGTCTTCCAGCCTCCCAAGATTTATATCTAGTGACATTTATGGGCTTAGAGTTTCTGTAGCTCCAGAGAATCCCATCTAGCTTATAAAATCTGAAAATACGCATCTATCTCTAGTGAAAGTAAAATTGCTGTATGGCAGACAACTGAATCTCACAAAACTGTTCTGATGATGAAAATTTTTGATTGCCTAAGGCTGGAGAAAAAAATCTCAGTATTATTCTGAGAAAGGCCTAAGACCCTCAACACTTCAGAGATAAACTGAACGCTGCCAAGTATGTTGAGAGCATCGTGACCAGAAACCGAGCCAAGTCTTAGGGAAAATATAGATCTGTATCTGTTCCCAGTATGCCTACTCATTTTCCCCATTGCCCACCTCCTTGGACCCCAATTTACAGTAGGAGCTCCTAGTTGGCTTCTGTTCACCTGGGAGCAGGAATCCGAAAGCCTGAAGGCTTTGCTGACTTGGCCTTGGCAAACCGCTCCATCAAGAAGAAAGTCAGGCTCCTAACACAGGCCTTGTTTACCTCAAAGGAATTACCTGAGGAACAAATAACACCATGGATGTCGATGCACTTTGAGAGCCAGAGGGTGTTTTACACCCACAGGGCTGCATGATGGGAAGGCCAATCAGCAACCAAAAGGCTTCCACCTGGAATCAGGCCTGGAGACAACTATACCTCTCTAGTAAAGATGGTTAACCTAACCGTAATGAACACCTATTATGTCAATGAATTCATTTGATATTCACAAGATTAAGGTGCCACTGTTGGTATCATTTTCAGACACAGAATCTTAGGCATAGAAAGATTATGGTACTTGCTCAAGGTCATTCTGCTAACCTGGACTAAGCTGGACTTTGAACCTGGCTGCCTGGCCCCAGAAGTCATGGTCATAACCACTATACTACACTGTTTTCCATGTCCTGCCTCCACCCCCTTAAGCTAGCTGGTCTCAGAAGAGCAGAGATTGCTCGGCCTGGAATCTCAGCCTTTTTGCTTCTCCTTAAACTTGTGTCAGACATCCACATTGCTCGTTTGACTCCTTTGATTCCTGCCGAGGGCTTCACCCTGCAGTTGGTCCACCTTCTCTGACTGTTCCCCTCCTTTCAGTTACCAAGTATTTACTGTGTACCAGGTACCTTAGACCTAGCATTTTGTTTAAACTGCAACTTCATGAGGAAGAGGAGGAAGAGATTATTATTCCTCTTTTATAGATACACTTGCCCAAGATCACACAGCTAATAGGAGGAGAGGCTGGGATCTGAACCGTGTTTGATCCCAGAAGGAAATATCTCTGCTATGGCCCCTCCTGAGCAAGGTCGTTCAGACCCCCGAGTGAGCGGAGGAAAAGTGTAACCTACGCTGTCCTCTGGCCCACGTGGGCAGTGTGCATCTCAGCAGGTGGAGGAATCAGTGTCCCTAAAGGGGACTGTTCCCACAGGAGCCCACAGCATCAAACAAGAGTGTTTGAGTATGCTGTCTGACACTTAATTAGGTAGCAATATTTATTTCTGCAAAGAGAAAGAAAAGCCTCCCACAGGCTTCCTTAGCAATTTTCAATAGTCAACTGAACTCCCCCATAACTTCCCTAATAGATAAAACTGCAAATTATTGCTGCGACCCACAGTTACCTCTTCATTTCAGCCCCCAGCATACCTGCTTATATATTCATCTGTGATACGTGCATCTGTCTAGCCTGGTTGGGTGTGATTCAAAAAGGTAGCCGAAGTGGAAGTAAAAATGATTCAGAAACAAGAACTGTCCCTTCTAGTTTGTCCTCTGGGAACATTGAAGGGAAGCATATCAGTGTTTCAAAAAATGAAGCTGAGGTTTAAAAGTTTTCCAATAGGTAGCTGGATAAAAATAACTTTAAAGTAACAGACTATACGTTCATGAAATACAATTTCCCTTTCAGATAAAAAGCATCTATTCTTCCTTTATGTACCTTTGAGTGAAGAATCTCTCATTTATTTTTTAGAAGTTTCAGAATCTAACAAAAAGAGGAGGAGTGAAGTGCTTGGATTTGCTCAACTAGATGTTAATTAATGGGGCCAGTATTTATGAACAAAAAGGTAATTGCAAAGATTTCTTTAAATTAAAAAAAGATTATGTATCTTCCCAGAATTTAATAGAATTGGTTATTAGCCTCATTTTTAAAATGAGAAATAAACTGCATAATTTTTTAAATGTATAGGCATGACAGTGAAGTGTTTAAGAGGGCCAGAAACCTGAACTCAACCCCAACCTCTGCCATATACTAACTTTGTGACCTTGGGAAAGTTGTTTCTCTTGACAGAGGTTTAGTTTCCCCCTCTGTAAAAATAGGGATAACAGTAACGCATCATACTTATCCTGGTGCCTGGCACATTGTAATTCCTCTATTAACACTAGTCGTTCTTAGGTAGAGGAAAGCCAAACCTGCTTGAGCTCCAGGCCCCAAGGCTAGAGCAGATGACTTGTTGATACTCATATCCCCACCCTACTGTGCTATCTGATTACCTACTGTGGCCTAAGAGGAATATTTGCCCACGCTAAAGCTTCTGCTGAGAGTGATTTTATTTTCAGCTAAGTACTCTGAAAAGAGAAATTGAGAGGCAAAACACTCCCACACACTGGACACAACTGCTGACAA
>NW_011888811.1:348297-396927 GCF_000151845.1 Pteropus vampyrus
ATGGAGAAATGCTAGGATATCAGTTGCAAAAGAGGGAGGTAGGACGGTCAAAATTGGCCACGTATGTCTCTCCATTAAAATCATTTAATCTTCATCCTCTAGTGACACCTTCTGGGAAGGCACAGGAAAGCTCCGATTGAACTGATCTTGGCCCATGGATAACAACGATGAACACAAACAGATCTTCTGCTGTGTGGAAGCAAGAAGAGTGACTTCCGTGTGTCCAAGGAACATGGGGTCAGGGAAGAGGTGCAAAAGTGTCTTCGAGAATGGGGTCAAGAACAATTGAAAATCCCGTGGGGAATGCACAAAGAATTGATGTCTCAGAGAAAGCGAGCATAAAGAAATTACAATGCGGGCCTCCAGTGGGCCCTCCATACAACTGTGGAAAGAAGGGAGAAATCAGCGAGAGCAGTTGTGGACATGAGTCCAAGACACAGGTTTAAGACGAAAAGGGAAGTTTCGAGAGAGTGTTATACACATATGGAAAATGTTAATAGTACTGGTTACTTCTGCAGACAAAGATTTGAGGGACCTTTTAAAGTTTCACTTTATACCTTTTCAAGCGATTTGAACATTTTATAATGAGCATGGAATCTTTTCGTAATTAAAAAATAGTTTAAAAATTTAATGACAATATTCTCCCCCAAAGAATGGAACTATTCTATATGTAGCAGAAAGGATGTCCATGATAAATTATTGAGTGATGAAGCTATAAAGTAATAATATATAAAGCATATCAAGTGTGATTCCATTTGTGGGAGAAAAACTACTTGTGCATATTTATATATTTGTGTTTGTTACGTGAATGCATAGAAGATTTCTGTAGATGCAAAAACTGTTTACAGTGATTACCTTCAGGGAGAGTTATAGAAAGGCAGTAGAAAAAGGAGTTGACTCTTTAAAAAGAAAATAGATCTGACAAGCTGGACCACCTCCCACCCCGGGGCAAGGCCAGACCTGGCATGATGATCTCCGGGAAGCCCAGCTTCCTGGCCACTACGGTGGTCCTGTCAACCAGGTGTGGATAGTCCTTGCGGATCTGAATGATGTCACCCACGAGCATCTTCATGGTCACCCAGAGGCCTGGAAGGGAAGGCTCACCGTGAAGAGCTAACCTCTGCAAGGTGCTCTCAGTCTCACCCTCCTATCACCTCTCCCTTGGTCTCTTTCTGAAGGAGACCACTGGAAGCAGAGACAAACAACCATAGATGCAGTGACCGGTCCCAGGGGGAGGAAGGCAGGTGGAAAGCAGAGGGGGTCTGGAACCAGACATTTCTGTGTTGAATCCCACCAGTTACTTCTAGCAGTGTGAGCTTCTGTCGAATGATCCCAGCTTTCTAAGCCCAGCCTTTGTAAAGTAGGGTGGATAGCATCTATCTCATAGGACTGTGGGAAGGATGAAATCAAATAAGAAAATATACTAAAGTGCCTAAAACATAGAAAACAGTCAGGGTCTATCAGTTCCTCTCTTCCTTTGGGTACTAGGATGTGCTCCCAGTTTCAGGAGATATGGTTTCCATTTCTATAGATCATATGCTCCTATTCTTTTGCAATGGCCTGTCTGGAAGGAAGGTTGTGTTTCCCAGGGTTTGAGATTTTGATATGGTTGCTGAAGAATCAAGGGCTCCCCAAGCCAGAGTCAGACCCAGCCTGCTTTATGCATTGGCACTGTACCTTGTCCTCCGCTGTCTCCCTTGAAGGCTGTGACTTTGCCAAGCAGGCTGTGTAGGAAGTCATTCTCAGCTGTCACTCTGGAAAGGAAAAGAGCACAAAATGCTCATGTGATGCCCTCATGAGGTCCCCAACTTGTGGTTTCACATATTCCACAAAGCTGCCCAGCCCCTCCCACACCGTTGGTGAAAAGTAGCCAGCCTATGATAGCTCAGAGAGCACATATGACATCAAGAAGCATATCTCTCCCTTTCACAAAGCAACGTGGCTCTGAAACTTAGGAACGCCAATGAATGCTATCAGTAGAGGCCATTTTTTATTCCTAGGAAGACTCTTAAAAAGGAAGGAATCCCAAGCCTTCAAAAGGAATATCAACTCAGCAAGGTGGCAAAGGCTTCACCTGTCCTGCTAAGTCTCAGTTACACACTTTAACCAGTCACTGGCTTCACTACCTGTTATGAAACACCATTCTCCTTGGCCCTGCCTTGGGGCATCAAAGTAAGGACAACATCCTCAAACCGAGGGTCCTGCTTTCTCAAAGACAACTTTTTAGAGCAGAGAAAGGACATTCACCTTCCTCAGGACCCTCCTCTTCAGTCATGGACATTTCTACCCATGAGAACTGGGTTAGAACTCCCTTATAAATTCTTGATATGCTGCTGCTGTTTCACAGCTTTGTAGTTCCCATCCTACCTGTAATCATTAATTATTCCTTTTGAAGGTTTGGGATTCCTTCCTTTTTAAGAGTCTTCCTAGTATTAATCTTTTACTGATTATCTGTTTAATTCCCCATATAAGTAGAAGCTCCATGAAGAAAAGGCCATGTCTACCTTGATCAGTGCCCAGCCCAGTGCCCAGCCCTCTGCCAGCCTTCAATCCACGTCTGTAGAATAAATAACACTTGATGAATGAGTGGGTAAAAAACTGCCCTGTCACTGAGACCGTCATTCTCATCCTGCCTTCCTCTTGGGAGGCCCCACCTGGATATCACCAACTAAAGAAACCAGTTCGCCCCGTTCTGAGTGGTCCTCAATGAGAAAGGGTGAGGCTTAGGAGAAATGGAAAGAAACGGGAAATCACTCACGGGTGAAAAGGGATGAAGTGCTGCTTTTCTTCATCACTCTCTGCTTTCCCCTTGATGATGTCTGTTATATCCATAACTAGACAAAGAAGAGAAATGAATGAATAGTTTAAGCCCTCCTGCACCCAGGATGGGATGACAATAGGGTGAGATTGTAGGGCAGGGGGTTTGGATCAGGAAAGTCTAAGAAGGCAAGCAAGCCAGTGTCGGGTGATACACAGACCGTGAGTGTTCATAACATGTGGCACCTGGCAAACTTTGGGCAAAGTGGGTGAGGGGCAGGGGGGAAGGCAGCAAGCCACAGAACCATCCAAGACTCCATGGTTTAGCAACAGTCAAGAGGAAAGAGTTAATTCCATGAAGAAAAGGCCATGTCTACCTTGTTCAGTGCCCAGCCCAGTGCCCAGCCCTCTGCCAGCCTTCAATTGCTTAATGGAATTAAGCAATTAAGTATGGATTTGACATATATGTATTGCATGTCTACTGTGCCTACAAAACATGAGAGTAGTGACTCCCTGTGGGATCTGAGAATCTAATGAAAACTATTCACCCCATTTTCATAAATGTGCTCATATGCACAGACACATAACTGTAAGAGCCCTGAACTCTGCAATTCCAATGGGATCCTGGATCCTCTGAAACTTCTCCTCAAATCAGTCACTAAAGATCCATAAAGCCAAGGTGAAGAATTTCTGCATTAGAGCAGGGATTATAGAAATGGTAGGAGTGAGGGTGGGAGAAACTGAGAAAAGCTAGTCAAATAGAAAACTAAAAAGGTAACAATATGAAATACCTCAAACGCTCCAGGTCCTGGACTGGGAGCCACTAAAATTGCTTGGATAATAATCAAACAGTGACTGAATCTAGCTCAAGACGGGAGTTAGGGAGCCGAGAAAAGGAGCGGAAATAGATTTGAACCTGCCCAGCATTGATTCTCTCTGATTAACAGACCATCCCTGCCGATTCTCAGTGGCCACGGTTTGGGTGCAGCAGTCTCCATCTGACTCCAGAGTTGTTCATATGACCTGGGTGATCAGAAGACCACATCTTCCTGCCTGGAGCAAGTGCTTTTGGGATAAGCACATGACCTATATTTAAGCTCCTGGGGCTTCTGCTGAAACTAACAGGGAAGAGGTGCTCTCTTGCCCCTGGATTGCTAAACTGGTAGGATGCAAGCTTGGAACAGTCTGACAATATTTTGCCAACTAATTGGACAGCCATCTTCAGAATAAGCCAGCAAGACGACATAGGAGCTGAGAGATAGAGAGATGTAAATGCATTTGAGTTCCTAGATCCACTATGCTTGAAGCAATCTATCTGTGAACCTTTCAGTTATATCAGTCGCTGTCGCCTGAAACCAAGAGAGAGGGCAGACTACAGCTGGGGACAAAAGCACACTGTGAGGCAAGATTGAAGGACCCTCACTGAACAGGGACATTGTGACGTCAGGAGTACCCCTCATATAGAATCAGAGCATTTTAGAGCAGGTCACAGACCAACCAGATCCGAGTGTCTCATTTTACAGGTAATGAAACTAAGGCCCAGGGGAAATGCTTGCCCAAGATCACCTAGCGGGCTAGCTAGCAACAATGCAGGTTGAAAAACCAGTAGAGCTATCTTCTCCCTCTCCACCACTTTGCAAGCAGTACCAGGGGAGCCACTGAACAGCAGCTGGCTTGTGATGACGACAGGTCAGGGTCCCCTGAAGTGGGGACCTAAAATACTGGGTTTAGTGAGACGTGGTATACAGGGATTAGAAATGGTACATGACTAGAAGTTTATATTGTAATAAAAAGAAATAAAACTGGTATATCCAATTGCCATTTCTACATGTATTTAAACAGTCTTTTAAGGAAAAAAAATGTGCTTTAATTTAAATAAAGGGAGCTAACTATGAGAAAATATATTAGATGAGTAATAGTGCAAGTGATGGTCAAATATAACCAAACCCGTAAAAGTGGGATGAGAATGGTGAAGCCTTGGAAACCCTGAGCGAGCTACAGCTTGGAGAAAAACGTGGAGGCGACGCTGCTCTGGAGCAGCCTCATTTGTCCACACCAACTCTCCACGCGTCCACTTCCACGTGGGATTTAGATGTGTGGCGGGTGACTCATGCTGTGTAACTGCATTTCCAGTTCTGAGTCTTTTTTAAAATGATTTGCTCCTCATAATTAGATCCTGCCTATGTTGTTCTTCCTTCTTTCCCACGCTGGGGAGCAAAGGCGCCAACTGCTCAGACTGTGCAGTATTCCCATCGCTCTGCTCCAGACATGAGGATCCCATTAGTCACTGTCTTCATCATAAATCTGGACTTAGTCACCAATTATTTCAATTTAGTCACCATAAATGTAAGTATTAGGGTCTGTCTGGCATAAATTTGGCGGGGGAGGATGGGAGGTGGGGAGAGCAAGGCAGAGAGGGAAAGAAATAATCTTTTAAATGCAGCCATATAAAATGCACACTCCAATAAAAGTTAATGCTGTGCCATGTGTCATTACCTGCCACCCCAAAGGGCCGCCTCAGTCCCTGTGTGCACTTCTTTGTATTGGTATCCTTGAGATCCATCTTCCCAACTCGGATTATTTGACAAATCAAGTAAATTTTATCCCTGTTGAGGTCTTTGTTTCCGAGATCCTGTAGGGCAGGAAATGAACAGTTACATATCAAGCGTCTAATGGAAAAAGGAGAAAAGGAAACCTAGTAATAGTAAGTTCTTGGTGATGTGCTTAGCACTTAGCATACATGGACCAATTGTACAATTAGTCCTGGGAAAGGTAGAAAACCGAGCTATCACACCCATTTCACAGAAAAGAAAGGTGAGTTTTGAAAAGGAAACTGAGCGGCAGGATTCCCGTGTTCCATCCCAATTCTTCCTCATCAGTCTGGTAAGAAGAGAAGGACAGAGGTACAATATCCGTTAATATAAGCAAGATTCCCTATATGCCCACTGAAGGATCCCAAAAAAATAGCATTTGCTACAAATGACTCCATCCGTTTCATCATTGTTCAGCACTCTGAGGAAGAAGACCAAAGGAAGAGGGAAAAGTTCTAAATAACCATTTACTGAGTACCTAAAGTATCTATAGCATTCGAGGTTGGGTCACGGCCCGAACAACCCCAACATCTCAGAGCATATAACACAACAGACATTTCCTTCTAGCTCAGGCTACAGGTCCAATGCAGATGGGTGGGGGCTCAACTCCCTTCTTTACTCTGGGCCCCTGGCTGACGGACGATCTCATCACACACGTGCTTCTTTGGTCCCCTCAGTAGGGCAAGGAAACATGGCAATTAAAGCTTCCACCCAGAAGAGACACATGTCTCTTCCACTTACATTTAATTGGCCAAAGCAAGGCATGTGACCACGCTAATTTCAAAGGGGACAGGGAAATGCACTCACTGTGTGCTCGAGAGGAGGAACGCTAAAACTGGTGAACTAAGCTAATGTCTCATTCCCATGCTAGTCTCATGTCACAGTTTTATTTGATCCTTGACAACTTTCAGAAGTAGATACTGTTATTGCATCTCCATTTTACAGATGAGGATACTGAGAAACAAGGACAAAGAAAGAAACAGAGGGGCTTCCCCACAGTCATACCCTCAGTCCTTGGAGACATTGTGCAGTCACTCCAACACCAAAGTCCGCAGTATATCTTTCTCATCATCAGAAAGACACGAAGGAGGAAAAACCACGTGGACCACCTCAGCATCTGACTCCCTGCTCAAATCTAAAAGCTTCAGTGTTCCTGGGACCACCATCCAGCTGGGATCAGTTAGAGAAGGAACATCAAGGCATGCTGGCATCGGAGCAGAGAACCCTGGGCGTGGCCTTGCTGGGGAAGAGTTGCTTCTCCGAATTAATCCTTACGCAGGCATATGCCTGGGAACAGCCTGGCGGCTCGCATCAGAGCCAGGGATCAGACAAAGCAGCCATCCCCAGCCTTTTACTGCGGCTGATGTGGGAGAAAGAGAACAAAGTTGTACAGAGTCTCTGGAAGAAAGACTCGGCCCAAATGTGGTCCACACCTTCCTTCCTGGGGAGCTGTGATAGTTAAATTTTATGTTAACTTTGTTAGGCTATGGTTTCTAGTTGTTTGGTCAAACACTAGTCTAGACATTGCTATGAAGATATTTTGTGGGTCCGATTTGCATCTAAAATCATTTGACTTTAAAAAAAAGGAGATTATCTTCCATAATATACATGGGCCTCATCCTATCAGTTGAAGGTCTTTAAGAGTAAAGGGTGAAGTTTCCCAGAGGAGTAGGAATTCTGCCTCAAGACTGTAGTATAAAAAGCCTGCCTGAGTTTCCAGCCAGCTGACCAGCTCCACAGATTTCAAACTCGCCAGCCCCCACAATCATATGAGCCAAATCCTTAAAATAAACCTATCTATCTGCCCCATATATCCTATCGGTTCTGTTTCTTTGGAGAAACCTGACCGACACAGGACTGTCCTCTCAGTAGCTGGAAGAATGGACATCTCCTTCCCCACTCTCCAAAGCACCTTTGCTGGTAGGCAGGAAGAGAAGGATGGTAGGGGAGGAGGGACTTTCAGAATGAGGAAGACTCTCCACTCATTTGCTTTCCCTGTCTTGCCCTGTAGGCAACTGAGTTTTGAGATCCCAACTATCTCACAGGATGGTTGGACAGCCTCCTCTCTGGCCTGCCTGGCTCCTTCCTCCCACTCACTCTGACCCCCTACAAACTCATCTTTAGAAGCCACATTCACTATTTCATTTCTCCACCCCCAACAATGTCAACAGCTCCCTATTTCCTACCCTATTAGTGCTAATCTTCCCCGGCTGATGTGAAAAGCCTTAGACATAATATATTTCCAGCTGTCCTGTCCAACTGATTCCCCACTATTCTCTGCATGTAAGTACTCTATTTTTGTCACAAAGATTTCTTTATTGCTCCACAAACACACAATACTCACTTTCAACGCTGGATCTTTCTTCCTAAGTCCCCTGTCTGCACCTCCGCCTCAAATGTGTACCGCTTATTCTTCTGTATATCCAAAGCCTTAAAAGCTCAAGTCTTGCTTCCTTTCAATGACCTTCATCCCTAATTACTTTTCTCTTCCCATTAGTACTTTTCATATTTTTGAAGTATGTAGATTGGTATGTTTCAGGGGCAATTCAGAGCCACAGAGGCCCTGGCACCTGAAAAGTTTCTTCCTAGATATTATAGGCTAACTTATGTTCCCCCCAAATTCATATGTTGGAGTCGTCACCCCTCATTACTCAGAACATGACTATATTTGGAGATAGGACCTTTAAAGAGGTGATTAAGCTAAAATGAGGACATGAGGGTGACATAAGCCAATATATCCTTATAAGAAGAGGAGATTAGGCCACAGACACACAGAAGGAAGGTCATGTGAAGACAGAGGCAGTAGGAGTCTCCATTGGCAAGCCAAGGAGAGAGGCCTCAGAAGAAACCAACCCTGCAAACTCCTTGATCTTGGACTTCCAGCCTCTAGAACTGTGAGAAAACAAGTTTTGTTGTTTAAGCCATCCTATTTGTGGTACTTTGTAATGGCGGCCCTAGCAAATAATACACTTAGACAACTTAGATAAACCCATAAGGTTCCCAGGTAAGCCCCATTCTGCCGCTCTTCTCTGATAAGATTTCACTCGCTCAAAGGAAGACACCAGATCTCTAAGAGCTGCCTCATCAGAGACCCTTGGCACTAAAGAATCTTAATATGTTACATAAACATAGCAAAATGCCTAAGCACAGGTTATTCTCTGGAGAGTATGTAAATGGGCAACCCTCACTCAGAACTGTCTCCAATCTGTGGTGTCTCTCAATCATATTACTTTGGCCTTATAAAACTCAGATGCATTGGAGGAGCTGAGGCAGGACAATGAAACTTAAAGCCCATGTCACCTGATTTAATTATTCATTAGTACTCCTCTTACTGTTCAGTCGTGCTTCCCATGTGTTGGCAGCAACCCCCAAACCGGACAAAATCTTAGGGAACCTCATGATATATGCTCTGTCCTCTAACAGGGCCACGGAGGGTGAATGTTTGTCAAGCAGACAGAGGGGAAGTCCACCATTGGTCCGACCCACATGTCAGCTCCTCAGGCTCTGCCCCCAAAGAGGAAACTAAAAAGAGTGAACACCCAGAGACAAGATAAATGAGGCCAGAAAGGCACATGCCTGCCAAGTCTTATCTCATCGCTAACTTAAATATCACCTCAGTGCCCAACTGAAAGCAACTCCCAGTCAAACGCCATCATATCACCCTGTTTTAATTATCCACGTTGCCTAGATTGCCTTTTGACATTTCTCTTTTTTATTTATTCATTTACTTATTTTCTGAATTCTCCCCATCACACCATGAGAGCAGGAGCCTATCAGCTTATTCACTGCCGTATCCCCAGCAACTAGCACAGAGCTTACACACAGTATTCACTAGATAGCCCTTGAATCAATAAAAGAAGCTAGAACAGCATGACCTTCCTTGCCCTGAAATGAAGACTCCCATCATTTCAAGAGAGGGAAGTGTCAGCCTGTTGAACTAGTCACCCAAGGTTCTCAGGTTCGTTTGCTGTGGGAAGAAGGGGCGGTGGCACAGGGAGAATTCCATGAAGGCAGGATCCCATTCTCATTAATACCGAGTGACACAAATTTACCGATGCCCTTTCCCGCATGTTTACATCATGAACTGGTTCTCTGCAAAATGAACCACTGATTGATTCCCTGTCCTTCTCCCTCTCATGAAACATCTGTCTCCTGGTGTAATCACAAAGCCCTGTGGGACTCTCCTATTTATCGGGAAAATAAATAGGCTTCTCCTTCTAACTAATAATAGATAAACAGGATTGGACACATTTGTATAAGCCAAGAAAACTTTGTCTAAGCAATTAGGACCTATGGGCTCATTTTTTAGAAAATAACAAACAAATCAGCTGCACTTTAGTCTAATTGTGACATAACATAAGACATTGCATTTAACGGGCTGTAACTGGAAAATCACTGTAAAGTGAGGTAGGTTAATATAGCATGTTGGCCACTCCTGGATCAAACCCATCATTTTGGTCAATGCCCAAATCCCTCCCTACCTCCTCCTCTGTAATCTCTCTTGCTCACACAAGCAACACAGTGAAAAATCTCATAAATGCTCTTCTCCTGAAAGGAGTTTGTAGACAACACCAATATCCTTAGGTGTCTTAAGATCACACTCTTGACACAGCCTTGTGGGAACAGGACAAGAGAGGGGTCTCTGCTAGAAATGATAACCTTTATCTCCTTCCCACTCTTTCTCCTTCCCAGAGCTAAAAAGTCTACTCACTCTCAGAAATAAGTTATCCAAATAACAACACATTTCAACATTTCTACACATGTCTTGCCCAGTGAGTACAGGTATTTAGAAGGATGATCCCAGGGACCCAAAACATCGTTAGTCATCTATGACTTAATTATGTTCAGAATATCCAATTTACAAAGGCAGCCAATGTTCTAGGAAGGCCTTTTTTTCTGATATAGTTGAGGAAGCTTTTTAGTTCTGAACCAAAGAAAAGAACTCAGGTTAACCATGAATTACCCAGAAAATCAGCATAGCTGTGGTACCCAGTGCACCTAGATACGATTGCTGGAGGAGGTTTGTACTTGTTTACATAGTGCTCTGCATGTGTTCTGTGTGTGCGAGTGAGTGAGAAAAAGATAGAGAAGGAGGAAGAAAGAGAGAGGAGAAGATCCATCTCCCCAACAGCTTCCGCAGAGCACACAAAGCCCTCCGTTGCGGCTCTGAATCCCTGCAGAAAGCACAGAACAGGGCTCTGCACCGAGGCCACACTGCCTCCTGACCAGTCAACCAGCCTCATTTCCAAGATCATGCCCCTGGGAGTGTGAAGCGTGGTAATGAGAAGACAGTGCACACCCACCGTGAAGACCACCTTCAGGTTGTTGAGCATCTCGACCTCCTTCGGGAAGCCCCTGCTGCCCCATCGCACCAGGTAGTTCTCACTGTGAGAAGAGAAGTGGTAGCCCATTACTGTTGGGGGCTCAACATTCATTTAGTAAAAACACTCACCAAGCCTCTACTGTGTGTCCCACACTATGCTGGCCACTGGGGACACAGCAGTGTTTGAGACAGACATGGTCCCTCCCTCCAAGAGATCGTGTTTCTGTCGGGAAGACAGAGGTTTGACAGCAGGGGCAAAGAATTACTAACATATGTGTATTTAGTCTCTTTCCCTCCCCTATCTGCCAAGCAAATCCTGGCCCAGCTGCCTAATATTTTTGAAGAGCAGCAGCATCTTCCACAAGGTTATCAAGGGGCGGAGATGAAGGGTAAAGGATTTTGGTAGAATTTTTCTGGACATTAAGAATGTATTTGCCCTTCCTATTCCACTCCCCTTTTGAGACTGAGTAAACATTTGAATTATTTTAAATTATGTGTTGGATAGAGGACTGTTTCTTTGAACGGAACATCACACTGTGATGGACCATAGCGGGCCTTAGCCATGATCTGAGATACACTGAACTATTTAAATGCAGTTGTAACAACTATTTATATGCAACTGCGCTATAAAAGAAAAGTTCGGGATATTATGAGAAGGCAAATCAGAAGAGTCTGGCCTAGTCTGGGTGGTCAGGGAAGTCTTTGCTGAGGGTGCAACATGGAAATAATGTTGGTCAAGAAAAGAGTGGTGAAAAGAAATTTTTCAGGCAAAACAAACATGCATGCAAGGGCCCTGAGGCAGGTGGAGCTTATGCATCTAAAACACAAATCTAAGGGGAAACTGGTAACAGAAAAATTAGAGATTGAGGCTAGACCATGTAGGCCTTTTAAGCCATTCAAGGATTTCATCTTGATCCTAGGGCTAATTGAAATCCATTTCAGGTTTTTATGACAGGCAGTCACATGGTTCTGATATATGATCATTTATCATTTCATATCTTCAAGCAACCATACACCACCCTGTATGGATCATACTGGTCAGGCCGGCTGCACCAGGAAGATAAAATAGTCTAGCACTTCTTTAAGGAGAAGCTTAGTACTGTTAGCCAAGTTAAATCTTTAGGTTTTCCATGCCATCAAGGAGTATATAGTTGGTGCTAAATAAATGCTCATTATCTTGAATTAGGAAAAAGCAAAATAAAACTCAAAAACCAAATCATCCCAAGAATGCAACAAAAGTTAAGGGAACTGCCTTCTTTTTAAAGATTTATTCTGTCTGAGGCCTTGTTCCTTTCTCGCCACTCACTTCTAGAAGATTAACAAGAGTAATTTGAACAAAGTTCAAGGGGGAAATGGAACTAATAACAAATGAACACAGCCCAGGATCAACCAGTGGCTAAAATTCAATCAAGTTAAATGTACCATTTTTTTTTTTCAGTAAGATTCAATTTTTTTAGTGAAATTTGCAGCAAACTAACCAAGAAGGCCCATCCAAAAAATTTTTAAATTATTTCCCATTGGTTATTTCTGAACTGTCACAGTGAAATACATGGGTATTTCCCAGGACCTTTCATTACATTGTAGCAAGCCCCATAGAGAACCACCCTGCTAGGTCGAAGCAGCGGGCCCTAGCAATTTTCTTCTAGGGGAAATAGAATCATAAATAAGAAAAGCAATTTAGAGAGCTGAGCTGGCTCCATCCATCCTTGCCCAGGAAGACCTGTATGGTAAATCTAGAAGGCCCACCTGGCATAACGACAGGTGAGATCTCCTCCATACGACACCCTCCGCAGTGGAAGGTGAGGACCACTCCAACTCCTCGAGCTCTTTTTAGAAATGGGCTTTGCCACTGGCCTGATGCCTGAACTGCTTCTTTGTTTGTCCTATAGAAATTTACTTTAAATCTCCCAAACTGGATCTCTTCAGGCACCCACTGGAACCTGACCATGACTCATCCCAACATTGAAATTCTCCCCTATCCATGTCTGGGCCACAATGAGGATGCCTGAACTTGCCTGTGGTTCACTGCATGTCAATCCTGATTAGGGCAGGCAGGAGTGGAGAAGATTGGTTTCTTAGGGAACGAACAGCATCAGACTGACACAGGGAGGGCTTCCAAGTTCCCTAGCCCCTTTCTCGAATTATGCCTCTTCTCTTCTTTCTTTCTTTTCTACTTTTTTGGCTTCTGCCCCTTTTGTCCTCCTCCTCGTCCCTCAATCTCTCAAGGGCTTCCCTGCATCTCTGGCATTCTCAGAGGCATCATTCAGGCATGCCCCATCGAGCAGCTCATCTGGTGTGACACATCAGGGAACAGAGCGGCCATCTCACCGATCCATTGTCTCCCTCCAGAGCTGGCTCAGGCCATCCGTCACTTAAATGGGCCAGCAGGCCATGCACCCTTGTCAATTCGACCATGAGGAATTTTCATGTTTTCTAAGAGGCAGGGAGGGTCCTATTAGTGCTTTTAGGGTGCCTTGTCACAGGTGTCTTGGGAGCAGCTGACAGGAACAGCAAGAAGACTAAGACTCGCAGACTATTTCAGGGTGGGTCCTAAGGGGACAGGGAGACTGGTTCGCGGTGCCCCCCGAGGCCTAGCCAGGTGAATTGGTCTGGCTTTCTCAAGCTAGGGCTTTAGGTTTGCTATAAAGAATAACATTCCCCCATGACAGTACTGAGACCCTGGTGAGACCATTCAGGATATCTGCTACTACCCTGAGGGAAGAGCTCCTCCGTGACAGACTGAAGTGGGAACTACCTTGTCTTTGGAGCCCAACAGACCTGGGTAGGAATTCAGCTCTGCCATTTGTAAACATGTGTGACTTTGAGAAAGTCGCTTGACCTCGTTGAGCCTCACGTTCTCACCCGAATGGCATGGAGTAATGAGGATTAAGTGAGATCATGTACACACCTAAGTTCAGTCTTCTTAAATAATCAGTCCCTCCAGGTTTCACAAATGTCTCCAGGAGAGCCATTATCTTCCAAAGTACCATGTTCACTAGGCACTGTGTGTTATCTCATTTAATCATCATACACCAAGCGAGTAAGGCATCGTTTTCTCTATAAAAGCAGATGATCATGCTCCAGCTCTATTCTAATGTATCAACAGGGAACTCAAATATAGGACCATGTGTTGCACCAAAACCCTACTAGAGGGGACAAGCAATGGTCACCTAGGAGAAAGGATGAGTCTGAACCACAAGGAGAGGAGAATGGCAGTGGGGGTCAGGGGTGTGCCGAAGTCTCTTCCTGGAGATTCCCAAAGGTGTTTTCCCCTCCTTGAGCTGAGGTACCCAGAAGTTCCCTCGCTTCCTCCGTTCTCAAGAATAATTAATTTAAGTAGTAATAATCATAGCCTCTACCACTTGGAGCACAGGTAGCATTTGCCAGGCCCTTTGCTTCATGTGATTTCTCTCATTAAAGCCTCAAAGAAACGATCCTGTGAATCTGGCATTCACATTTGGCAAATGGGAAACTCAGGCTTAGGAAAAATGAACAACCTGCCCAAGGTTAAGAAAGAATAAACGGTGGGGCCAGGATGTGCGCCTAGGCAGATGTCAGGGCCATACTCTTAGACCACTGTTGCCATGAAGAATGCAGGTTTCACCATTCATTTCTCAACTCCTATTTTATTTTATTTTTTATCTTATTTTATTTTATTTATAGTAGCAAAGTTTTCTTGTTTTTATTAATTAGTCTTATTATTGTATATATTGTACAAAAGTGGAAATATAGAGAAGTATAAAAAGGAGGAAAATCACCCTTAATCCCATCACACAAAATAAATTCATGCTAGAGTTTTTTTGTACATCCTCTTCTTGACCTTTATCTATACTCTCATTTCTCTCTCACACACATCTACTATATTAAATATACAAGTAAACTAAGCTCTATACGTTTAGAGTATATATCATTTACAAAAATGAATAGATACTCTGCAAACTATTAGTAACTGGCTTTTAGAGTTGATCATCCTATTTGAACACCTCTCTCATATCATTATATATTAGGAAACGTGATTTCAATAGTTGAATAGTAGCTCACAAGGTTTTATTACTTTCTTATTTTTATTTTTTCCAAACTCACTTTCATGTGCCTCTCTCTATCTTTAGTACATTATCTACCTCCTACTGGCATTTTCTTCCCTCTCAGCTGGAGTTCCTTTTAAAAATAGTTATTTTTATTCTATCAATTCTACCTCTCTGAATCTTGTTATTTCTGATTGTTTTCCAGCAATCTAAACCTGTTTACAAAACCCTGTAATCATAACCCCACTTTGGGGAAAATTTGGTGGTAAGTAATACTTGCACCTGACTTCCACACCCTAAAGAAGTTATTTCACGTCCTCAGGTAGGTTCGGTTTCTCTTCTGGGTAAGAATTTCTCCACAAATGCTGATGGAAAGAAAATGTGCTCCGTGGTCTGCAACTCCAGTGTCCCGCATACAGAGAAGTCAGCCCATGCTAACCGCACCTACCTTATGACTGTTTGCTTGTTGGGGTCATAGAGAGACATGAAGAGCTCAGCATCTTCCCCAATTCTGCACACAAAGTTTCTCACAAAGACATAGAGGCTGTGGGTAGGGGATGAGGAGATCCGGGCATATGTTCCATAATCTGCCTGGTCTTTTGACTGAGAGACAAAAGAAAGAAGGGAAGAAGATGGAGAAAATTAGCTCAGTACCACTTAGGACAACAGAAAGATGGTCTAGGATATTGAGAATCATGTACGATTCAAGCGTGAAGCCTTTGGCGTTATTCTCAGCTCTACCACCACGTTTCTGCAATCTGAGATAAGTCACTTGGACTCTCTTGGCCTTGATTTTCTCACTTTGAGAAAATCATCACTGACCCAGCCTCCCTCTTAGTATCATAAAAAGCACAAACTATAAAAGAAAAAGACTGCTCACATGAATTTCATAAAAACTAAGAACTTTTGCTTTTTGAAAGAAAAAAAAGCCAGGCACAGACTGGGAGAAAATATATTTGCAAAACATATATCTGACAAAGAATTTGTATCCAGAATAAAGAATTCTTACAACTCAAGAATTAAAAAAAAAAAAAATCAGTCCAGTTAAAATAGGCAAATTATTTGAACTGACACTCCGTTAAAAAAAAAGATACAAATAGGATGGCCAGTAAGACATGAAGAGATGCTCAGCATGACTAGCCATCCAGAGAACTGTAAGTTAAATCACAATGATAACACTACACAACCACTAGAATGGCTAAAGTTAAAAGGCTGACAATACCAAGTGATAACGAGAATGCAGAGCAGCTAGAACTCTCATATGTTGCTCATGGAAATGCAAAATTATATAGCCTCTTTGGGAAATAGAATGGCAGTAGCTTAAAAAGTTGAATGTACACTTATAAGATCCAGCAATTCTACTGCTAATTATTGCCCCCAACCCCCGCCAAAATAAAAAGTTGTCCACACAAAGATTTATATGTAAATGTTCACAGCAGTATCAGTTCTAATAGCCCCAAACTGGAAACAACTCAAATGTCTAATTGGTCAATATGTGCCATTGACAACTGGTCAATGTTATAACAACTAGCGATGAAAAAAATAACATTAATAAACACAACAACATAAACATCAAAAATATCCTGCTGAGTAAGAGAAGCCAAACACAAAAACCATATGATTAAACTTACATGAAACTGTAGAAAAGGCAAAAGTATAGTCACAAAGAGCAAATTGGGAATTGCTGTAAAGGGGATTGATTGGCTGTAAAGGAATTCAAAGAAATTTTAAAGGTGATGGAACCATGCAACATCTGGATTGTGGTAGAGTTTACCCAACACTATATATTAATAAGATTCGTTAGACTGTAGTTTAAAATAAGTTAATTTTAGTGTGTGAAAATTATATCTCAAGAAAGCTAAAATTAAGATTGCTTTCGAATAATATACAGTGATTAAAATTTTTTAAATTATAAGTTAGATTATATTAACCTTGAAAATATTATGTTTCTTTGAAATCTTTTGTTGGTTCCCTATCACACTTGGAATAACATCTTAACTCTTTTCCATGACTTCTCACGTCCCGTGAGAGCCAACTCCTGCTATCCACTTTGCCAAATCATCACCTACACTCACTCATTGCTCATCGTACCCCATCCACACTGGTCTTTCTACTCTCTGAACATGCAGAACTCAGTCCCACCTCAGGACTTTGCACTTTCTGTTCCCTCTGCATAGATTACTTTGTCCCTAGATCTTCCCAGGTTTGTGCCTTCACATCATACAAGTGTCATCTCAGATGTCACTCCTGAGAGAAGCCTTTCTTAATGGTACCTTTCAAAATAGCTCCTGATTCACTCTGATTCACATAACCCTGGTTTATTGCCTTTTAGAAACTTATCACCACCTGGAATTAATTTGCCCATTTATTTGCTTTTTTACTGCCTTGCTTCTTTTCTCCTCTCTGAATTATAAAAGCTCTACAAGAGCAGGAAACTTACCTGGCATTAAACTACCTGTAGGATGGATGCAGAATGAATTATAGATCCCAATACAAAAATGCAACAAAATGTGTGTGGTTACTGATCATCTCAGACAATAGGACAGATGTCCCCTTGAACAATATATAATCTAGTTAATTAGCCTATTATTTTAAGTTTATAGTGTGCTAAATGTCTGCCTCACTTGGCCAGAGCCTGTTTCACAAAGCTCACCATTTCTTCCTTGATACGCTCTGTAATTTTTTCAGTTGCTTCCTCATGGGCATGGAATAAACTGATGACACTGGTATTATCAGGGTCCAAGATATTTCCATCTTCATCTCTGACAATCAGATCAAGTTCAAGGATTCTGAAAAGCAAAATAGGAGGTGAGGATAAATCAGAAGAGACTGAAGCCTTTAGGACATTGGCAAGGAGTTTCTACCAGAAAGTTGACCTGGTTTCTGGAGATCACTGACTCTCATGAAACAGCTCTATACCAAAGACCGTGCACACAGCTGAGAGTCATATTGGTACAGTACAGCACAGGCTCTTTGGGAGGGGGGACTATGTCAATGTATATTAAAATATTTTAAATGTACTTCCTGTGATATTGAACCTAGAGAAACATCACACACTTGAACAAGAATGTGTACTGAAGCATTATTTGCATCATCATAGTGTTGAAAAGAAAAAAACAAAACGTCTATCAAAAGGGGAAGGTTAACTTAATTGTTATCTGTCATGAAATCCCATAAAGCAGGGTTTTGAAAATATGACATTGTTTGGTGTGTTTAATGATATGTCTCAGAAAGAAAAAAGTATGGACACATGCATACAGTATATTTTATATATAAGAAAACAAAGACACAAACCAAGCCAGATATGTTATCTGGGTGCATGGAATGGACACGAATAACAATGAACAGAGAGAAAAGTCTGGACAAAAGGCACCAAATTACTGATACTACCAAGGATACCCGTGAGAGAGGCAAGGCTCTGGGACTAGCAGGGATGGAGGACTCAAAGGAGACATGTGCCCTATCTCATTTTGTTTAATGTAATATAATATAGATGCAGAGAAAGTATTCGTGTATATTTATTCAATAATCATTTGAACTTGGTTGGGGGAAATCTCATTTAGCTCTTCAGCCTTGACTTCCATGCCACAAGCTTTCCCATTTGGTCTGATTTGTTTCAACTGTACCTGCCACTCTGGCATCTATGATACTAGAACAGCAAAGACTCACACAGCATTTGCAATCAGCTTACACGTTAAATGTTTTATGTATATTAAGGCATTTAACCTTTATAACAGTCCTATGAGGGAGCTGTTATTAATACCCCCATTTTACAGGTGAAGAAAAACTGAGGATTTGGGAGCTAATTAATTTGCTCGAGATCACACAGCTAGTAAAAGGTACCATGACATCCTAGTCTTCACTCTTAACCTCTACAGTGTATTTTCTAGATAGGAGCAATATTGGGTTGGGACAAGGGGTAGGTTTGCAGAGGCCTTAATTTGAAGTTGCTTTTGTACTTCATGTAGAGATGGAGGCCCTCAGGTGTCCGCACAAAGGAGGTAGAGGGAAGTGGGTTGACAGAGACTGTGAGAAGGCCAACAGTGGTCCTACTCGGGCACCACTACCGAGTACCAGCTGGAGGAAGGCCAGCAAGGATAAATAAAAGAGACTAAGTTTTTGTCTCTTATTTGAGAATCAAATTGAGAGGCACATCTCTCATCTCATCCAAATGCAAACGGAAGGGAGCCAAGGTTCATCCGTTTGTCCACATTCATTAGGAAATTAACTTCCAACTAGATGTGACTCATAATGTTGCACAGCCATGCTGCCGAGCGGGCGATGCTCAGGGGGAACAAATGCATTCAACTAATGCTGAGCAGAGGCTCACGTGACCTCGGAAAAGATGGAGCAAAGCCGATACATAATTTAATGCCAAGATCTCTCTGGCTCTTTCTCTTCAAAATTTATCAACATGGGTATGGTTCTAAAATGTATGAATAAAACATACTCCCAGGTGCAGCTCTCATGGGATTTGGAGGGGTCGTTTGAGGATTCCTCCCCCACTCTTTGAGTACCAAAGAGCTTGTCCATTATTAGACCCCTTGAAACGTGGGAGTGTTAGTAGTCAAGGGGCAGGATTGTTGGGATTCCCGTAACCCAGCATCAGGAGAGGCTGTCCCCCAATAGGACAGCAGACCATTCATTTTGGAGAACTGAGAATTTTCCCATTTTCTCCTCAGGAGATAATCCCACTGCTCCCTTCTGTTCAAGAAAGTGATACAGTGAACCCAAGACAAAGGTGAAGGAAGAAGCCCCACCGATTGCATTTTTCAAAATAAAAAATTTATTTTCAAAAAAACCCCAAAAAACAGAAATGGCTCCTTCTGTGGCTCACCATCACTCTCAGGACAAATCCAAACTTCTCCATCTGGTGCTCAGGCCCGCAAAGCTCTAGGCTCTGTCTGCCTTCCTCTCCATGTTCATGTTCGCCTTGCAGCTCCTCCCATCATCTCTCTCCCTCCCTCCCTCCCTCCCTGCATTTCTTCACCTAATAATTCCTGCAAGTCTTGTGAGATTCAGAGCAGATGTCACGCTCTGCCCTGCCTCCCACCCCCAGCCTCCCCACACCCTCTGTCCATGTTTCCTCCTCTCATGAAATGCATGACTTTCTACTCAAGTGTCTGTTTGCTTCTCTCTTTCTCTCACTAACCCATGTAGTCCTGGGGAGGCAACAGAATGTAGTGATTAAGCACCTCGACTCTGAGTCCCTGAGTCAAGCTACCTGGCTCAATTTCCAGTGCACATTGAGCGAAATGATCTGATCACTCTGTGAGCCTCAGTTTTCTTCATCTGAGAAACAAGAACTGTCATGAGACATAACTGAGTTAATACCTGGAAAGTGCTTAAAATAGTACCTGGCAGATAATAGGTACTCAGTAAGTCATTATTAGTTCTTACTGGCTTCTTGTTATTAAATATAGAGGCCGTATTTTGTAAATGTCCTTGGGGCCTACCACATGCTCAACAAAAGTATGATGTCTGAATGAAGGAACAGAGTGAGGGAGGAGGACTAACAGTCTGATTCTGATCAATCCTTCAAGACTCAGTTCCTGTCATGCCTCCCTGACTCTCACAGCCTAAGGCCTAGGCTCCCGACAGAGGCCTGGTCTTCTGACTTTCAGGAAACCACCTACCCAACCCGCTCAGAGCTCTGAGGCCCCAAGGTAGCAGGCCAGTGTTAACTTAAGGTATACAAGTCTCTCTCACTTCCAGCTGAAGTCATCTAGGGAGGGAGGCAAGAAGAAAGGGGCCCCTTCGCTCAGGGCCTCTATCTCCAAGGGCGTCTCTCACTTCCCCAAAGGGAACTGACTGAAACTGAAACCCCAGGGCTGGCCTGGGCGATGCTGCTGATGCAAAGCTGATTTACAGAGGGCTCTTTTGCTCCTCTTTGTCCCGTCACCACCATGCACTGATTACCTACTATATGCAGATGCTGTTCCTGGCACATAGAGATGAGTTGACAGTCACTATCTTAGAGACGCTCCCAGCACAGCAGGGGAGACAAGCCAGTAAGGAGGTAATTACTGGTCAGGGTGCTCAGGGCCTGCAAGAGCCCCTAACCCGGGCCAGGGTAGGAGGGGGAAAATCAGGGAAGGCTTCCTATGAGTGGTGGCCATTTCTTCCATCCTTGTTCCTTTTTCTTCGGAACCTTCATGAGGAAATGACATCTGAAGGTCATAGATGCCATTATTATAAAACAGCAAAACTCTCTCAATTCCCACACTCCCAGCTACAGCTGTGCTCAGACGCCACTGCACCAATGGCAGCAGCAGCTGCATGGCTAACTTTTCCCGTCACTTTGGGATGATGTACACGATAAGCAGATCTGGACACGCTTGACAGCTGCCAGCAGAAGAACTAGCAGAAGGACTACTATGCTCCTGGGATGGGAGGCAGCTGTAAGTTAGAGCCACTGACTTTCCTCTTCCGATATTTTCCCTACTGCATATGACAAAAGCAAGGAAGCCTGGCTGCTGGGAAATTTCCTTCTTATTCTCGTTGAGCAGGCTCTTTCTAGTTCCCTCTCAAGAAAGTTCCAGCCTTCTGACCCACTTTGCAGTCTTCTGAACATGCCATGTTTTCTCACACACTCCTGCTCTCTCTTTTTCTTAGCCTACTTACTACTTCTTCTTCTTTCAAAATTCAGCTTGGAGTCACTGCCTCCAGAAAGCCTTCCTTGACTTCCTTCTCCATGTCCAAGTCAGAACATTCTTGCTCCCTAAGCCATCAAACTTACAACAATACATGTCAATAGTTTACTTGTAGCTCAACTCTAATTGGACTGTGGTCCCTTAGGGGACAGGAACTTTTATTTCTATAACCTGGACACTTAGCAAGAAATCGGGCCAATCATAAGTGCTCAACATATGTTTGTTGTTGGGATGAATGAACAAATGAGTAGAATGTTTGGGGCGAGGGGGCTTTACAGTTCTCAAATGCTATCCGAGCCACACAGAGGTGAGGCCCATGGACTCTGGAGCCAGACAGCCTGGAACCAAATTCTGATCCTGCTATTTAGTAGCTGTGTGACCCTGAACAAGTTACTTAACCTTTCTAAGAGCCTCAGTTTCTTCATCTGGAAAAAAAATGAGAACAATAAAACTGCATGCCCCTTGGAGTTGTTATAAGAATTAAATGAGACAATGCATGTAAAACATTTAGCATCAAGCCCGGTGCACAATAAGCCCAGATTAAATTATAATATTATTACCACTGCTATTATTATCAGTGGGTTGTCCGGCCTCAAAAAATTGTTTCATGTTCGTATTAACTTCACAGCATTCAAACTCCAACCAATTTCTGCTATTCTCTTTTGAGGAAGCGCTTTTGTAACTGTGCATGAGTTAGCTGATGGCATGTGGCTTGGATAATTTAGGATGGGGGAGGGACATTAAGTCTCACACTGGGATTTAAGGGAGAGTTTTGTAAATGCAGGAATAAAATGACAACTAAGCTGAAAGTGAACCAGCATGACTGTGCTCCCCAACCCCTTGGAAGTAGGTTAAATGAGTGTCCTAAATCTCTCAGCCCGGTAATAACTACTGCATAAGCAAGCCATCCCTCTGCTTGCCTGTCCGTGGGTCTTAGGGGTGTGATAACAAAGGCACACAAGTACAGCCTTGGTAACAGCCTTTTTCCAAATACAAAGTGGCAAACTCACATCTAAAAATGAAACCAGGCTTCTTGGGAGGGAGAAAGAGAAGAAGGGGGTGAGTAGGGGAAGAAAACATCTTTTCAGAGGAAAGAGAGGTTACTTGTTGCCATAGTCAATTTTGGATGTGACTTTCTGCTTCAGCTCCTTCAGCTCGTCCTTGGGCAGAGTTCCTGAGAGGAGCTGGGACCGCCACTCCATCAGGTCGTACATCATGGACTGCACCTGGAGGAAGCGCTCCTTTTTGCTGGCCTAGGAAACAGGAAACAATCTACAATCGCCTGTGCCCAAAGTGCTTGGGCATCTATTTGGCAAATTGTGCCCTAATCGGGCAAGCAAGTTCAGGGCCATGGCTGATCATCCTTCCTGGCCCCTATCCTGCAACAAAACGATGGGTGCTGGTCTTCGTCATTGACATGTTTCCTACCCTACGCACTCTGGGCCACAGAATTTTCTCAGAAGCAAAAATTACGATCTCAATCACTTCCTTGTTAAAGAAAGGGTGATTTCTGACTCTTATCCAAAAAGACACAGAAGCAGGAATACCATGAACATCTGCTGTGAAGGGGAGCAGATTTTTGCCACCCCGAAATATGTCTCTTTGGTATGAGGATTATTTTGAGCTAAAGGCAATCAAAAGCCAACAGATTCAGGAAAAACTATTTACCTCCCCCTCAACTGCCTAAATTTACATTGAAAAAAGGCCTGTACCAGGAAGAGAGCTATTATCAGAGATACCTTTTTAGGTAAGAAGCTTATCTGCATAACAGGCAACCTCTGTTTTCCAAACATCTCCTCTGCCACCAAGGGAATGGCCTTCCTCCCTGTTATATTCCTAGACCCCTACTCCTTACCTCTGCTCCGGGTGTTATATAAGCCTCAATTACCTGGCTGCCTTTTAAGTCTCATGTCTTTGGGGCTCCCATAGGTGTGAAATTAAATTTGTTTTCTCCTATTAAACTGTCTTACCTCAACTTAATTATGAGACCAGCCTAAGAACCTAGAAGGGAAGAGGTGAAATTTTTTCCACCCCTACAGCTATAATGCAGGTCCTAGAGCTCAAGTCCTTTAAGGCGGGGAACCAGGACCATTTCTCTGGTGATAAAGGCCCATTTCTAGGACAGTGTTTCCCCAAGTGTGACATATATACAACCTGTGGGGCACAAAATGGCTTTTGGTGGTACAAAGGCACAACATCAAATAGCATGAGCCTTTATGGCGATTCTTTTCCACTCTCCTTCAATTCTTCTAAGGGAAAGAGAAAATAATAGTTTCATGGTAATATGACTTTAACCCCTCTCTTACATTTATTAATTTATTTTTTAACAAATATGAGGGCTTGTGACAGGCACTAGAGTAAGCATTTAATAACACCGTCTTGTTTTCAATGTATTTATGTGAATAATGTTCTAATTTTCTATTTGTGTCAAGTACTTTTGGCTTTTCATTTGGGAAAGCATGTATGGTATAATAAAACACATTTTTGGTCTTGGTCCCTGGTTCTTGGCACAGAGTTCCTAAGACCTTTGGAATTTCCTGAGTGATAGGAGTGGCTTTTCTTATTCCTAAGGAATCCTTGGACCTTACCTGAGTTTACGCTAATGACATGACTCTTGGGAGTTCCCCTAGATAACCTCAGGACTGAGGCTGATGCCAGAGAAACCAACCACGGGATTGGAGAGTGGGAATTATCAGCCCCACTCCCCTCACCTCTTCCACTCCCAACTTCCAAGAAAGAGAGGAGGGCTAGAGATTGAGCTCAATGACCAATGGCCAATGATTTAATCAATCATGACTATGTAATGAAACTATGTGGAAAACTCTGGACAACGAGATTCAAGGAGCTTCTCAGAAGGTGAACATATCAGTGTGCTGGGTGGCACACCCGGAGAAGAAATAGAATCACTGTGCCCAGCCCCACCCCAGTACCTCGCCCTGGTATATCTCTTCCCTTTGGCTGTTCCTGCCTTGCATCCTTTCTAATAAAGAGTAATCATAAACACTGCTCTTTGTAGAGCTCTGTGCGTTGTTCTAGGGAATTGCGGTAAAGGCCATGACGGATTTGCTGTTCAAAGACTGCTTAAGGGAAAAATGTCAAGGTTCCGCAGGGCATGTGAATTCGATGTTTTAAAAGGGGGTAGTAGAGACAAATAATTAACCATTTAGCCTCAAGTCTGTTTGCTCCCTAAACTTTCCTAACAACTTTTGGGTGTGTCAATTACCATATATTATGAAATACCCACATGGGATTTGACATTTATAACTGTAAAATGTAAGTCTACAAATAGTGTGTGTACACCAGCAGGTGTGCACAGTGCTGTAACAAATGTGCAGTAAGCTTTGGTTGACATTTTCACTCTCAGCTTAATGGTTTTCTTAGCTAATTGCTTTCATTAGGAACTTGAGAAGCATCAAAGGAGGATTTAAAATTGGGTTTGCTTCAATACAGGGAAAACACATGCAAAATTCATTCTTTGTTTTTCCAGGGTCAAAGCTTCCTCATAGATCTGAGAACAACAGCCATTAGTTAATTAACATATGAAAACAGTATTTCTCAAGGTGTTATAAGCAGACCAGGAAATCAAAATCCCCTGGGTTTATTAAAACGCAGAGCCCCATTGAAGGAAGCTTTATTTTTTTAACAGCTCTCAAGGTGATTCTTAAAAGTACTCCAGTTTGACAACTTTTGCAACTAGTTTAAAAACAGAAGGCTCACACCAGCTCTAGAAGGATCACTCACTTCTTACTTACTAGCTTGTGTGGCTTTGAGAAAGTCACCTAACCTCTCTGGGCCTTAATGTCCTCAATACAGTTTGCTGTACTATGTCACTGAAGTCATCTTGGCTTGCCCTGCTCAAGGCTAAATTCCAAATTTAAACCAAACCAAAGATTATAAGAAGCTTCCATCCCAGGGAGCAGGGTTTAGAGTCTCACCACATAGAGCTGTTTCCAGATGCTGCCCCATTCCCAAAGTGTCGTTGTCACTTCTTGTGCCAGAGGAATTTCTGCAGGAATGATGTTCTCAATATTTCTATTTAAGGTGAAAGAGAAAATGGTGTGAAATTAAGACCCAGGTGCTAACAGGACAAAATGCTGGCAAATTTCCATTAAGCTGCAGCTGTTGAGAGGGGCCTTGCTGTCAGGAGACTAAACTGCCTCCAATAGCCACACCAATTACATTATGCAAATGCAAGGAACTTCCTTTTTAATGTCCTCCTTCACTGGGGTGGACATTTCAAGCTCATTATTCAGAATTAATCTAATTAGTACAGTTCAAAGGTAGTTTCCAGTGAAAAGTTTGATTCTCCTAACTTACTAATACCCCTCCACTCCCCGTAGAATCAGAACTAAACACAAATCAGTATGGATTAGATCTCCTATCCAGTGAGGGAAAGGAGACACACATGGGCACGAAGGTGGATCAGCTAAGCATCCTCCACATCTGCCAAGTCATGTTTTCAGAGTAGACAGGACAGAGACATCTCTAAGCCATTGGAGGGTCAAGTCTGGTTAAGAGTGGCAAATACCTTCTTTTCTCAATTGTCACTTCCTTGATGTGGATGAAGGATTTAGGAAAAATACCCTGAAAGAAATAAGATAATATAAGATAACATAGCATAACATATGTAACATTACATAAAATACAATAGAATGACATGTTTCTACAGAGAGAACTCACCCCAGGTCTTCCCAAAGCCACTTACTGGTAAGACTCTTAAATGTTAAGGGAATAATTCCAGAGACAGTGGAGTTGGGGGAGGGAGGGGCATCTAAATTCACCCTTTTAGGTCTATTATTTTCACCTCCAGTTCTCCATCAGTTGTTCTAGATCCCACAAAGCCCTAGATTCCAAAGGATGTTCCAACCCCACTGTGGACACTCATCTTATCAGATGAGCAAGACAGGAGTACTCGAAAGACTCACTCTAAGTGAGAAAATGCCCTCTGCCTCCCCTTCTTCTGCCCAATTCCGGGTAAGCAGTCACCCTTCACAGTCGTGAACAGCTGGGAAGGTCCGGTCCTGAAGCTGTCTGTAGGCTAGTTTGATTTGAGACCTTTTTCTCCCTAGATTTGTTTTATTGTTCTGTAGAGAGCTAAGTAGAATCATGCCTTCCAACACATCCAATCAGGGAGGAAAAAGCATCTATTATTTCCTTTCTCCATAAGCTTGGCTCAGTTAACAAGAAAAGTTTATGGATTACTTGGAAATTCTTTCATAAATTCGACCAATCTGCACACTGGGAACATCCAGCCACTGAGCTAGACACCATGAGAAATGAGGAGGCGAGCAAAGCAGGTGCCTGCTCTCACGGAGACCACAGTGTCATTTGGGGTTGGAACAAGTGACCTCCCCGAGGGCAGAGACTGGCCCTGTCCTTTCTCTGTCATGTTGGATAGTAAGTGAGGAAATGATGAATGCCCCAAACAACTCTAAAGGAAAGCAAGAGAAGATAAATTCTGAATTGAAAATGCACAATTCCACGGGGACTCGAGGAAGGGAGAAATCAGATATGACTGGCAGTCAGGAAAAGTTTCGGGGAGAAGAGAGCTCAGCAGGTTGGCCTTAAGGAATAAGTGAAAGGGGAAGGGAGTGGAGGCCCAGAGAGAGCGAAGGTGTAGAGGGCGGGCGGCAGAGGACACAAGGAAGAAGTAGAACCAGTCTGCTGAGGAGCAACAGTGGAAGATAATTGCCCAGAGAGGTGGCAGGGCCCTGAAAAGATACCTAGTATTGCCCCAGATAAAAAAATAAGCCTTACCTGTAACATTTTGTGCTTTATCAGGTATCCCCTATACCAGTCTGCAAAGACAAAACAAAGGAACGGGTCTCTCATCTATTCTTACAAATCTGTTGCTGATTTTTTTTGTTGTTGTTGTTGTTGTTTCATTTGTTTGTTTGTTTTTAACTAGCAAAGAGACTTCTGCAAACTGCTTTAGACCTTAGGTATAGATCGAAGTCTGGAAGCCCGTGGCTTCAACAATCTGTTGAATTGGTTGCCAATATCTCCAAAAAGCATCTAGAAATACAGGAATTTCACATAAAAATGAAAATCTTCTCTTTTTGATAAGAGGTCCAGTGGTGGTGGCCAGTGCTCCCCCATGGCCACAGTTGGTTGGTGGCGAGGAGCAGCTGGTCCCAGCAGACAGAGCAGGTGCCTCCAACTCACCAGCCTCTACCCAGCTCTTCTCCTGTTTCCATCACCTGCCTGGGTCCTGTCTTCCTGTGCCTGTTTTCAACCTCTGTCTTAAGGACATACAAGGGCTGAGGGAGTTTGGCAAACATCCTAAAATAATATTCCAGTTCTAACAGCAACAAATGATGTCTAAAATGTGATTTGCAAAAGTTAGTCATTACAAAACAGACAAGTTCAAGGATAGGTAAAAGGACAGGAATCTTAAAAGATTCTTTTTTGCAGAAATATTAAAAATGATTCAATTAACAGAAATCTAAATTATGCACAGTCCTTGGACAAAATGAGCCTCAGTGTAGCAAGTATTGATGACTATAATGAGCCTACTGGCCTTTGAAATGATTCAAGCACAGCCTAGTAGTGGCATTTGTCATCTCTGTAAATAAAAAGTGTCTGTTGGTAGCCTCATTAGCAAACCCTCATTACAGAGCTGACAGATTGTAGACAAAATATGTTCTCAACAGACATACGTGGAAGCCCCAAAACAAACAACTTAAAATGCAAAGTCATCCCTCACAGTCATGAGATAGCTTGAGGGTCAGGTCCTAAAGAAAGTTCTAAAGCAACAGGGCCCCAGAGTGGCTCTTATTTTGAACAGAAAGAGAGAAGGAGAAAAGAATGAGGGAAAATTGAAAAGAAAGGAATAGAGGTTGGAGAGAAAGATTCTCAAGCAGTCTTCGTATATGAAGACTTTTAATCTTCACAACAATCGCATGAGATAGGAACTGTAATCACTCCATTTTATGGAAGAGTGGCCTACCTGAGGCACAGAGAAATTAAGTAACTTAACTAGGTTCACACGGCTAGTGACAGTGTCAGGATTTGAATGTGAGCAGCCATCATACTGTGCTTTCTGTTTCATGGAGGAAGGAGCATGATGGTTGTCTAATATTTTCATCTTTCCAACATCTGAATGCCCAAAACTACATCCCCACTAAGCTACTTTCAAGCTGAATACTTCCAGTGACAGAAAACTTAATACTTCATAAAGCATGACATTCTATTTTCACACTCTTCTAATAATTTGTTCATAATTATCAGTAGTAATTAACCATTAAAAATAGTGCTTATCCTTTCTGAGCGTTTGCTGTGTGCCAGAAGCTCCGGTAAAGTTTTTGTTTTGTTTTTTCAAATTATAAATTAATCTTCACAACAATCCTATCAAGTAGGTACTATTACTGCCTCAATTCTGCAAATGAAAATATAGAGTCACAGAGAGATTAAGCGACTTTCTCATGGTCACACAGCTAGTAGGTGATACAACTAAGATTAAACCCAAGCATGTGACTCCAGAGATGACACCCAATAGCACTGCATTATAACAAGCTCCTTTATTTGCCGTTATTCCCCATCCCATCAACCAGATATATGAACATCTTTGTAATATTAGCTATCATTTATTAATCGCTTAATGCATACAAAGCTGTATGCTAAGTATTTTACATGTATTTCCTCATTTAGTCCTCATAGCAATACCGTGAGGTATTATCATTCCCACTCTATAGGTGAGAAATTAAGATTCAAGTCAATTGATGTACTGTGCCAAATCACATAGCCAGAGTTCAAGGGCACATCTGTGTGGCTTCAAAGCCAGCCCTCAAAACTGTTCCACCACATTGTCTCCTTTGAGATGAACGCAAATACAGATAACATTCTCTTAGGGCTCAAATACAGGGTCTCTTGGTTGAAATGAGCTGAATCCACCTGATGGCCAAGGCCACCAAAATCCACCATAAAGTAGGAATACAAAGAACCAACAGTCCCTACCCAAAGCTCATGCCCACATCTGCATCTTTGTCATAGGAGCTCCATCAGGGTCCCTTGACATCCTGATTAGTCCAGCGACTTTGCCTGCTCTGACACTTGAGACTCAGTTACCTGTGCATAGCTTGTAGGTTTCCTGATTCTTAGAACTTCGTCTCACTCATGAGCAAGGAATCTGCTGACTCTTATGCCCAGCCTACACATACTGGCTCCCAGATTTGAGTTCAACCAATACTGATTGTGCACCTACTATGTACATGGCACTGGGCTAGGTGTTTTCAGAAATAAATCCCAGTGATCCTTAAAGTGAAAGGCTTCCAATCATCCCCCTTTGCTCGATGATGATAATGCATCGACTGCTTTGGGGCTGTCCTCAGGACTTTTGCAGACATCCTCATCCCTACTGGGTCACTGAACTCTGTGACCTCCTGAGGTCAGTTGCCTAATCTGGTCAGCTGTTGGCTATCCAGCTGTACTCTAACACTTGATCAGGCAGATAACAATAGTCAGCACATATAGCAAAATCCATGTAACACAGTGTAACGCAGCACTTACCCCAACCCAGGACTCGCCCCGGGGCTCAACACCCTTTCAAGTTCAATAATAGCAAGGGCTTTCTGTGCTAATTCTATCCATGACATAAGCATTTAAAAAAAAAAAAAAAATAGAAAACTCACAAAGTTCATCCTGGGGGAAGATGAAAAAAGGAAAAATTTTTTACCATTCTTCTGGACAATTATGAAGTGCCAAAATACTCAAATTGTCCTCCCTTCCCACATCTCAAATACCAAAATGAAATGCACTTAAATTCTCTCAACACCTGGGCGTTGCCTGTGGTCGGGAGAGGGAGTGGAGATTAAAAATATCTCAGAACTGCAAAAAGAATTCACAACCTAGAATCCTCTCTCTGTCACCTCTCAGCAGCATGATCTTTGTCACTTAAGCCTCAGTATTTTCATCTGTAAAATGAGGGAAAAAACACCTACCCCACAGGGTTGTTACAAAAACTATTTTTCAAACAGGATTATGAAGGTAAACTTATCTGGTAAAGGTACAAAACCCTGGAGGGGACGAAAACATTGCAATTTCAGGATGTGTTACCTACAGCATGGACAAAAAGACAAGAATAGATTAAGGGAGGGTAAAACAGGGAGTTTCAACTACATCTAATTTTTGTTTCTTAAAAAAATGTCTGACATAAAATATCTTAACATAAAATGTTAAGATTTGTTTATCTGAAAAGTGAGTGCCTGGGTGTATTTTACTGTCCTATATGGTTAAAATATCTAATAATATTAGGATAAAACAGAAGCTAATACCTACCAGTTGTTAAGAGTATGAGTTCTGGAATCAAAGCCTGAATTTGAATAAAAATCTACACCTTATTGTCTGTGCGATCTTAGACAAGTTACTACATTTCTCTGAGCCTCAGTTTCCTTATCTATGAAATGGGAATAATAATATTGCCTGTCTCATGAAGTTTCAATTAGATAAGGAATTCAGAGTTTGCCCAGTGCCTGGCATATAAATGTTCAAAAGTTAGTAAATGTTATTCTCTCTTTTAAAAATCTATATATCATCATCATCACAATCATCGACCAAAGAAAGTTGGCAGTATTTTCTATTTTATTCAAGAATCTACAGATTTTTAATTTTATTTATTTATTTATTTTTTAGTGAAGTCATTTCAGCATATATCCATAACAACAAAGTAAATGAGACATGCTTCGAATTCAACATAATGGAAGTGTAACTGATGTTTTAGCCTCACTCTCATTCAGAAGAAAACTTCACTTACAAACTCTCCATAAGGGAACAGCTTTACTTAAGAAAATGGAAGCTCTTTCACACAAACCTAAGTTCTAGGGTGTCTAAGGCTTAGCAACTGCTGTCCTCCTGAACTGTTTGATTTCTTATCACAATAAAATAGCATATTCATAATATAAAGCTAATCAAAATGTTTGAGCTCTAGTGAAAGTAAATTCATTCACGTTTAAGATTCCAGATTGGGTTTCTGTTTTCTGCATTCACCTGACTGAGTTAATTTAGTACATGTGCAAGGCAGGGTTAGTCTCACACACTCCAAGCAAGGGGAGGGCCACCTCAGGGTTCCCTGGGCCATACTGTAAAGGTACCTACCTTCCAGTTTTAATGTAGCTCTGTACAACGTGGGGGAGGTAAGGAATTAACCAACAAAGAGCACCTAGGAGCCAGCCATGGTGTAGACAGCTTCTCTACTTTCTCTCACTTTATCCTCATAAGAAGCCCAGGAGCAAGGTGATAACCCATTTCACAGGTGAGAATATTGAAGCCTACCTACCCAAGATCACCCAGAGAGCGAGTAGTAAAACAAAGAATAACTTCCCGATTCAGAAGCCCATGTTTTCTCCCCTTTTTTTCTGGAGGGAGGGGAGATTTAAAAACTATTGAATACAAAGAATAAAATTAAAATAACAATTACTCACATTCTTACCAACTAGAATTAATCATTGCTAATAAATGGAAATATGTGCTTCAAATCATTAAGACTATATTCTTTTTGTCTAAAATTGACATGTGCTGTTATGAAGAATTTAAACAAAGCAGACAAGTACAAATATAAAAGCTAAAAGAATCATCCTGAATCTCATTATCTAGAAAAAGAAAAACACGGTTAACAACATTCTGGCCAACTTTCATTTATACTTATACACACGAAATGACAGGATAAATAGATAAAATACAATTTTAAATATGCTCTCATAAAAATCAGCATACAGTAAAGACACTACGTAAATACAAATCCCAAACTTAATCCTACTTGTATTTAACAGAAAATTAAGAGAAATTGAAGGAAATGTTGAAACTTCAATTAAATGTTTCTTCTTCACAAAAAAGGTTTCCTAAAAACTCCTCTAAAATAAAAATAGTTATGAAAAGCATTAAAAGTTTTTAAAATTACATGTTTCCTAACAATAATATTCTTTTTGGTAGCCATATATGTTATGACTTTTAATACTAACTTTTATAAATTGATTCATTTGGACCCGGTGCTCACCACTATGTCCTTTTATCACTGCTTTTCAATTCCCATATTTAAAATGTTTGATTCACCTCTCAGGTGGCTAGATTTCATTTTCCAAGTAGTGTGGACAAAAAAAGGAATTCTATGGAAAGTAGCCTCACAGAGTGATCTGATCATAAATAGCTAATTGCCCCCAGGCATATGACTTTTTAGTCAAAGGTTTATCTTTGCCTTAAGCAGGAAAACACATCTTTGAAATAAGCTGTAACCACCTCAAGAAAGCACAAAATTTTGTTAACTATCCTGTAATCCAACCCCCCACCTTGCTTTTCCCACCTCCATATAATCTACCTTAGTTCCCTTTTAATTTCAAATGTATAAAAGAAGCTGTAAAATTGTTAGACCTAGAACATTTGAGATCTTGCTCCCTGGCATATGTTGTCATTTTGGCTCAAATAAACTTTTATCAAAATTCTCTACAGATTTGGATGTTTCTTACACAGACAGCAGATTTCTACAAGAGAGTTTCATGGGCACACCCAAGTTCATTCTACTATACTATTTTGACTAATTTTTGACTAACATTGTGGTTTTCACTTTTTTTAATTTGCAGAGGAACTACTTTTTGAAAATTTATTTATTTTAATTAGTTTCAAATATACATTACATTGATTAGACATTTATATAGTTTATAAAATGATTCCCTAATTGTTCCTTCTCTCCTCTGGTTTTCCACCCAGCCAGTGTATTAATGTTAGCCGCATTCCTTCTGCCATGCTCCCCATCCTCGTCCGTGACCATCCATCAGCTACTAATTTATACTTCTTTAACCCCTCACACCATTCTCCCAGCTCCCCAAACCCCCATCCCTTGCAGAGGAACCATTTTTAACCAGAATCATAGGCAGAATGCAAAGCAGACAACAGGCCTGATCTCAGACTCCTTAGCTGTCCAAGGCCCTCAGGGAAACCTTAGGATTCTATAAATTCCTGTTTGAAAACTGTATGGGTATGTATACAAGTATGAGTCCTAATAATTTGCATACCAATTCCTCAGATATCATTCTAATAGAATTCTGAACATTGCATTTTCAAATTATTCATGTATTGGCAATAATTTACTGAATAAATATGTCCAGCTCTTTCTAGAAAGGTATTATGGCTGCTTATTATAAAGATACATTAAAATAAGACTAATAAAATAGAATTAAAAATGGAAAACCAGTACCAAAGAGGTTAGAAGCAAGGACATTAATTCTAAAGGCAAATAAAGGTGGCTGGTATCAGCCGCTGCGGCCTTTGTGAAGGTGGGGCCCCAGGCCAGGTTGAAGGAATGGAAGGCTCTGACCACATGCCCCCTGGGTAGTCGGTTTACTGCCCTAAGCTCATTTTCCAGGGGAACTGCATGAAAAGGAGAGGAAAATACTTGTCTGAATTTCAAAATGTAAGACACAGAACCTAATTGCTGAGGCTTTTTCACTGCCCTGGTGGGCACGGGGTGGAGGAAAGAGTGTGGGATTGTGGCCTGGGGTGGAGGAAAGAGTGTGGGATTGTGGCATGGGGTGGAGAGAATGGCCACCGGCTCACTTTGTGACCTTAGGTGAGTCATTTCTCTCCCTGAGCCTTGGTTACCCACGGGCAAACGTGAAGTCCCCTGCCAGTTTATCAGGAGTAGCACATAATAGCACATAAGAGACACTGAGAGTTGTCTTGCTGTTTTTATTTTCATTCTTTGTCCTTGGTAGATACCCAGAGTTTGCTTATCTGTTACTGGGCAGAACTAGATTTGTAAAAGATAAGGTTGCACTGTGGAAAGGGGGCACGGCATTTGGAATCACAGTTCTGAGTCTTCAGGAAAGCTTTCCCCCTCATCTCTCCCTCTCCCGGTTTTACTCTGTGTATAAAAGGTTTTAACAGGCCAGACTAGGATCTTTAAAGGCCTGAACACAGAAAAATACATGGTACCCCCTCATATATCACCCAAAATAACAAAAATATTAAAGCATAAAATGAATGTAAGGAAAGTGAACAAAGTTCTCATTTCCTCCATGATGACTCCTTTAAAGGTGTTTTGAAATATCAAAAGTTAAATTCTTTCCCCCCATAAAAAAAAAAAAAAAAAGCTTTTTGTTTGTTTGCTTTTCGTGTGTCTGTGTGTACATGCGCCTGTGCATGTGGGTGTACGTGGACCCTGCAACAATTTGCAAAGCTGCCTGGGAAGCTGCATATAGCTAATCCAGCCTGGGGATATCATCTGCCCCCTTGGTTTGCTGTGAGGAGTAACTACACTAACATGTCATAAAGAATTTAGCACAGTGTCCCCTCTACCCCATGTGTAAGAACGCAAGATTGGCTAGCTCTGTAGGCAACCTTTTTTTCTCTGACTCCATTTCTTCTTGAGGGGCCTCCTTAACAGCAGTGTCCCTGCCTCCTGCCAAGCCTGCACCCCCATCTGAGGGCAGGAGGAGGGCGTCTCCTGGGAGATTGGCTGGGGGGCAGAGACCGGGCCTGGGTGCTCAGCCCACTCCACTTTTCTTTCTCCCTGCTCTGCCTGCCACAGGGAGGACACATTTTATGTCCTCCATGCAGTAGGATTACAGGCAGCCCAGGAAGGGACAGAACTGTGGCGGTTCAGCCGGGTGAGGCTGCCTGCCTGTGGCCAACACATTAGCAAGCTCATTTGGCTCTTACACCCAAGCCATGCTCCCAATATCAATTTAATCAGTGACATAGGTGATATATTGATTTCTAATGGCATGACTCATGAGTCCAAGACCATTAGCCTTTGTGCAAATTCGAAAAAGCACTCCCTACCCCTACCACCGCCGCCACCATGAATGAACACAGCCCAATAGACATTTGGCTTTGTAAGAGGATGGCACCTCTGTGGGAAGAAAGGGATGCCACTTTGGCCAAGACAGGGCTCCCAGCTTGATGAAGGGAGTGAGCACTGCTCCCTGGACCGAACTACATGATTCTGCATAGTAGTCCCCCTGGAATCAAGGGTATAATTTACTGGGCTCTTCAAAACCCTAATAATGTTGATTTTCCACTATGATGGTATTGATACTAACAAAGTATATCTAGAAGGTATCACAGGCCCAAACAACACTATCAAACCACCCAGTCAGGCCTTTGCTACTAAGCATAAATTCCTAAAATTGAACAAAGTATTGTTTTTGGTAAATTGCAATTACTAATATTAGCAAAATATATTTAAATAGACCACACACAATTGCAGATTTAAAGAGAGGGCTGAAGGTGCTGGGTAGATACTGGGGGCATCCCAACACCATCAGGCAAGGGTCCTGGCCCCCGAGTGACTCACCTCCGCAGGTCTCCTGTATTCGTACCAGGTCACCAATCTGCAGGGAGAGCTGGGGTGCTCCGCTCCCTTGGAAATTGTATATGGCTGTGGAATGGAAGAGAGAGGCAGCCTTGTGAGACTTCTGGACACTGAGAATCTCTGCTCCAACATGCTATCCCTGACTTGAGTTCATCTGCCACCCATGCAGTCCACATGAGCTAAACAAAACCAACCTACTGTCCACCACAAGAGTCAACTCAGGCCCAGCCTGGCTCCTAAAGGTCTTCGCTTATTAACCAAACCTGACATCTCCCTAGCACAGGTCCTGCACTCCAGTCTGAGTGACAAGGAGGGTATTTATATCATCTACGATGGGTTGACCTCTTATCATACACCAGGAATGTGTTCAGCACATCTTCTCATTCCATTCTCATGGCAACCTCATGAGGTATAAACTGTGATCTCATTTTACAGATGAGGAAATGGAGGTACTGAGAAGTTAAACAATTTGGCCAAAGTCATCAGGCTAGGAAGTGACAGGAAAATCAGTATCTAACTTCCATATTCTCAACCACTGTGATGGGCTAGTTGTTGCTTCCCAATTACTCCAAACTGGTGACAACATTACTTCAAACTGGTGAAGTGAAAGGAAAATCAGTGTCTAACTTCCATAGTCTCAACCACTGTGATGGGCTACTTGCTGCTCCCCAATTACTCCAAACTGGTGACAACAGCCTAAAATGTCAGTCTATCCACCACTCAAAGGTCACAAAATCTTCATTGTTCAAAGAAGCCCTCTCTTTCTTCTACCCAATCTTTGTTCTTCTAGCTAAAGATGCCTGTTCCTTGGCCTTCACCAAAACAAATCCTTCAGGACAGAGTCCTGCTTCCTCAATGAGGCCCTCCTTGGCTTGTCCAGGCAATACTGACTCCCCTACCCCCTTTCCTAATGGTTGGTAGGATTCATATGAGTACTTAACATTCAAGGGTATGCTCTGCCCTCCTATGTACACTGTCAGTTCCTGGGGAGCAGAAGCTATGAACAGAGTGTCCTCTGTTCTGTCTGAAACTTGGCTAATCTCTTGGAACATGAAATGACAACATATCACTGTAGTGCTCAGGAACTACTGAGCATCCCTTGCTAAGTGAGGACCATGCCACATTGTTAACCTAGATTAGGGAAGCAACCTGTTTTTCAAGGGCTAAAATAGAACCACCAGCTTGGGAGGTCTTCGAGAACAAAAGAGGATATAATGTGTGTAGCCTGATATGAGGAAAGACCCCATCATTACCATCAGGAGAATGGACAGTATGATTCTACGAGGTTGACATTCATTTATGCAGCAGATATTTAGTAAACAATCATGATGTGTCAGGAACATGCTAGGCACTGATCTTGCTCTTGTGGTGAACACACAAATAAATACAAGGTTACAAAATGTGGTACATGTCAGGGAGGAAAACAAATAGAGCCAGGTAGAGGGTAACTGAAGGAGCTGACTTTCACTGGGGTAGTTAGGAAAGGCTTCCCTGATCTGACGTATGGAAGATTTGAACAAGTCAGCTATGGGGACAGCAAGAGGAAAGGCATTTCGGGAAGAGGGAACAGCATGTGCAAAGGCCCTGAGGAAGGAAGTAGTCAGAGAACATAAAGGAAATTGCTGTGGATGGAGTATAAGAGGGAGGGTGTGATGCATATGAGGCTGGAGAAGCAGAGACCAGCTCACACAAGGCCTCATGAAGAGTTTGGGCTTTATTCCAAGCAAATGGGAAGCTGGAGGGATTTTATTTAGTTAGTTGGTAATAGCATTATTGAGATATAATTTGCCCATGTAAAGTGTATAATTTAATTATTTATTCACAGACTTGTGCAATCATCACCATAATTAATTTTAGAATATTCTCATTAAGTCGAAAAGTCCCCCTAACCCCAAGTGGCCATTAATCTACTTTCTGTCTCTATAGATTTGCCTGGACATTTTCTATAAATAGAATCGTACAATATGTGGTCTTTTGTGACTGGCTTCTTTCACTTAGCACAATATTTTCATGATTCATCCATGTTGTAAAAACTGTCAATACTTCCTTTTTGTGGCTTAATAATATTTCATTGTCTGGAGAGACAACCTTAACACCCCTCAGCCTTCCATTTACTGGTATATGTACGTTTATACATATACATACTATACATATTTATGTTCATAAATATATGTATGTTCATAAATGTATGTTCATACATACACCAGTAAATGGAAGGCTGAAGGGTGTTAAGCAGGAGAAGGATGTAAGCCCATTATGCTGACTACTGCTCTGCCAGCTGTGTGGAGAGCAGATGGAGAGAGGCAGTGTACATGTAGAAAGGCCCATAAAAAGGCTATTGCTTTGTTTTTCTAATCCCATTGGCGTCTAAACCAAGCAGAGATTCACTGCTGATGAACCATGTGACCAACAAGGCAGTTGGCAGATTGAACTAAATGAGAGAAATCCTGAGTGTTCCTGATAGTCCTGAGAATTCCTGACTCAACTCAGTTCCCCTGCCTTTAGATCTCTGTTTCTTCACCTGTTAATAAAACAAAGTAATTCAAAAACTACTTCTTAGGGTGACATCAGCAAAAATGGAGTAAGGAACTCCAAGTGCCTCTCCCTCCAAGGAAGCAATGAAAAATCTAGAAAAAACTACCAGAATCGATTTTATCAGAACTCTAAAAAATAGACAAAAGTATACAGTAACCAAGCAAATGTTTAATCAAGAAAAGGACAACTGAAATCTGTTAAAGTTTCATGGTATTTTAACTTATCCTTGTCCATCCTATACTTCCCATCTTGGTGGCAGTCTTGAAAATGGCATCCCTGGTATGTGCTTCTGAGATCAGAGTGAGCAGAGTGGACCTTGTCCCAAGAAATTGTATATGTCTGTTTTGACCTGTCCATGGGCTCCCTGAAGGACAAAAGCCATGAACTTGCCTTTATTTCCCTGACGTGGGACTCTCTCAGGGTAGAAAAGCACCTCTGCAAAGGGCATTGGTCAAAAACATTTAAAGGCAAAATAACAACCTGTTTTCACATGGGGCAAAGAACAGAAATTGGGGCAAACAATAATCCCACTGATAACCTCGGGAGAAAAAGTTTAGGAGTAAAATGCTTTGGCAAATAAGAGCTTTGATTAATACCCACATATACCAGAAAATCTAGAAGGCCATGCACAGGGCCGGATACATGGAGAGAAAGAATATAAGAAAGCTCTAAGTTCTCAACTCTGGTTGACCTTCAAGTTCCATATAGGCGGGAGATGCAAGCTAAGGCAGAGTTGTAAATGACCTGGATAAGCCTTGAAGGCATGCCCCAACACACATGTACAAAGTCCAGCTGCTAAAATCAGATTTATTTTCTTTCAACTCCATAGGCATTTAGAGACTAGAGTGACCGCATGCAATAAATAATATAGTCTTCACAAAAATACTTTAGAAAAGTCAGAAAATAAACTACCACGACTTATATCAAGCACTGACAAGTCCTAGCAAGAAGGGAGAATCTGATGCCCCAGTTAGTATATTATAATTAAAGAGATCCAGTTTTCAACACAAATTATGAGGCATATAAAGAAACAAGAAAGTACGACCCATTCACAGGAAAAAACATTAATAGAAATTATCCCTTAAGGATAGACATTAAATTTACAAGACTAAGACTTTATATCAATTGTTTTAAATATGCTCAAATAGCTAAAGAAAATTAGGACAAAGAAATAAAGAAAATCAGAATAGTGTCTCAGACAATAGAGAATATCATTAAAGAGATAGAAATTATAAAAAGAAATCTAATAGAAGTTTTAGAGCCAAAAAGTACAGTAACAATTGTGAAAAAATTCATTACAGAGGTTCAATAACAACTTTGAGCAGGCAGAAGAAAGAATCGATGACCTTGAAAATAGATGAGTTGAGATTAGGCAGACTGAGGAGCAGAAAAATAAAAATTAAAAAATTAACAGAGCCTAAGCAAACTATGGGACACTATCAAGAACATCAATATTCATATAATGGAATTTTTATAACAAGAGGAAAGAGCAATAAAGGGACCAAGAGAATATTTGAAAAAATAATGGCCAGAAACTTCTATTTGATGGAAGACATGAATCTATGCACACCAAGAAGCTCAATGAAATCCAAGTGGGATATATTCAAAGAGATCCACCGCAAGACATAACAGCCAAATTGTCAAAAATAAAAGACAAAGTCAGTCTTAAAAACAGCAAGGAAGAAGCAACTCATCTTGTACAAAGAATCCTCAAAAATATTAACAAATGATTTCACTTCAGAAACCAGAGGCTAGAAGGCAGTGGAATAGCGTATTTTAAATGCCGAAAAGAAAAAAAAAAAAAAAAAACCTGTCAACTAAGAATTCTACATCTCACAAAATTATCCTTCAAAAATGAAGGAGAAGTTAAGAAATAAACAAAAACAGGGAGTCCATCACTAATAGACAATTGGAAAAATAAATGAATAAAACATTAATTATAAATCTATGATAATGGGCACACGATGTATAAAGATGTAATGTGTGGCAATTACAACATAGAAGGGGAGAGCTAAATTTCTATAGAAGCAGAGATTTTGTATATTATTAAAGATAAGTTGGTTTTAACTCAAACTATATTGTTATAGTGTAAGGTGTAAATTGTAAACCACAGGTTAACCACTAAGAAAATAAAAAATACAGAGAAAAGTAAATGAGAAGGGCATCAAAGCAGAAAAAAAAAAATCAGACATAAAAGAAAGAGCAATAAAGAATTGAGAAACAAAAAAAATATATATGAGATATATGGAAATCAAACAGCAACATGGAAGAAGTAAGTCTTTGATTACTAGTATCTATTTTAAACATAAATGGATTAAATCCTCCTGTCATAAGAGATTGACAGAAAGAATTAAAAAACAAAAACAAAAAACAAAACGTAAATCAACTATATGTTGTGACTTTAGATCCAAAGACAAAAATAGGTTCAAAGTGAAAAATGGGAAAAAAAATGTTCCACATACATAGCAATGAAAAGAGAGCCATGGTGAGTGTACTAACATCAGACAAAATAGACTTTAAGTCAAAAATTATTACAAAAGACAAAGAAGGACATTATATATTGACAAAAGAACCAATATATCAACAAAATATAGCAATTATAAACATACATATACTTAATAAGAGAACACCAAAATATATGAAGCAAACATCGACATAATTAAAGGGAGAAACAGTCTACGATAATAATTATAGAAATCAATACTCTACTACCAATAATGGCTACAACAAGTAGGCATAAAATCACTAAGAAAATAGAGGACTTGAGCAATACTGTAAATACCAGACCTAACAAACATATAAAGAACACTCCATCTTGCAGTAGCAGAGTACACACTCTTCTCAAGTGGAACATTATTCAAGTAGACCACATGTTAGGCCACAAAACAATTCTTAAGAAATTTAAAAAATATTGAAATCATACAAAGCATCTTTTCCAACCACAAATAAAGGAAGCCAGAAATTAATAACAGAAAGAAAACTGAAAGATTCACAAATATTTGGAAATTAAACAACATACTCTTAAATAACAAATGGGTCAAAGAAGAACCAACCAAAAATTCAGAAAAAATTTTGAGACAATGAAAATGAAAACACAACCTACCAAAACTTATGAACTCAGTGAAAGCACTGATCAAATCAGTGAAGAGGTCTTGGAGAAGAAATGAGATCAGAACCCTCCTCAAACATAAACAAGAGACGTTTATAGTGTTGCTTCACTGTTGCCGGGAAGCATATTTTCAATTGCCCTTTCATGTTGTCTTCACAACTACTGCATAAGGAAGGTACTATCTCCATTTTACGAATGAGAAAACAGGTTCAGAGGGTTTGAGTAGCTTACCCCAGATCCCCCCTCACTTGCCTGGTGGTAAATCAGAGCCAGGACTCAAACTCAGCCCTGTGCCTTGTTCATTCTCTGTACGCACTGCCTTTCCTCAGCACCTGGATGGCAGGTGTTCAGGTGTTCACCAGACCCTACCTTCATTCTTCAGTCTTGCCTTATTCTCTGAGCTGCATTCTCTGAGGGAAAAGGAGAAAACTTGCAGGCTATTTAGTGCAAGGACCTATATAAGTCAGCCCTTTCACCAAGGGACCAACTAGGCTTGTGGGCATTCACCAGGATCAAAAGTCTCAATCCTAAGAGACCATAAAGCTTGAGCTCTAAGAGCCAGTGTCTCTGGAATCAGACAGATGTGGTTCTTGAGCCCAGTTCTGCTATTTACCAGCTCTGGTCTCATGTCCAGGGCCACAATGTGTGATTGCTCAGGCTTTGCCCTGCACGAGGCCACCTAGCCAAGAGAGCAGTAGAGGCTGGCATCCAACTACTGATCTGTTTGCCAAGGCCTGTGCCCTACCTGGGTAATTTGTGTACCAGGGGAGGGGTGTCTTTTTGTAATCCACACAAAGGCACTGTAGGGGCCAGTGGCAGCCTGCTTGAGCAGCAACTTCACCCCCCTGAGCCTCAGTTTCCCTAACTAGAATGGAGGAGATGATAGTCCCTACCTTAGAGGGTTCCTAGGAAACTCAGCTGAGATTAACACACAAAAAAGGCCTGACTCTGTTTTTGGCAATAGTAAGTTCTCAATAAATGGCAGTTGCCTTTCTCTTTATTAGCAATATAATACCTCCTAAAGCAATCCATTCAGAATTCTTTTCAGAGTTTCTTCTTTATGTCACCTTTAAATGTGCTTCCCTGCAGTTTGCAACCAATGGCATTGTGGGTCAACACTGCATAAAATTAATCCTTTGTCTAAGAGAATCTTGACAGGGCCCTCAGGGGACTCAAAAATTCTCTGCTAGATAAGAATAGCCTGCTTCTTCACTTGGCCTAATTCCAAACCCTGTCCCAGTTTGGGCTGCTGGCAATTGGACATGCTCCAGGTTGATGGTGCTCTAACTCTAGACTTCCCACTCCCTGATCCCTTGAGCCCCAGAGGTCTGGCTGAAGACTAAAAATGTATGTCTGCCACAGAGCTGGGCAGAGCCACAGAGGCAACTGAGGTTTCCAGTAGAAGAAAACCACCCATATGTGTTTACCTCTGAAGCACTAGCAAGTCAGGGCTGTCCATCCAATATTTGGATGGTGGGGAAAGACTGTGTTTTGTTCCCTTTCTTCTTCCTGGCTTTCCTTAGGAATCTCTTCCTTGCTCTCTGCCTAGCTCTGTCAGGTGAGAAGGTTCCAATCAATCAGATTAAGAAGATGTCTTAAAACTTGACATTCAACATGAAAGTCTGTATTCATTGCAAGGACTCACATCTAATGAAAATAAAAGTAACTGACATTGCAGTTTAATTTACAAATGTATTTCTGCTTGCATAAGAGCCTCTGTTCTCAAAGACTCCATTTCGGGAAAGGTAGACATTACTGACAAAGGAAGTGGCTTTGCATACCAATACCCAATTCTGTTAAGTTTTCTAAATGACTAACAGGAAACTCAACCAGAATGCCACTCTTTGCTGAAGTGTGATTGCTTATCTATGATCCTTACTTGAGTTATTTCTGACCAGTGTAAGAACAGGTCCTCTTCTTGCCCATTTCCTGCAGGCCTAACCACTCCAACTTTTGAGTGACGTATAGAAAGGGCAGAAAAACACGAGGAAGATAGAGGACATAGAATAAGCAAAAGTTGTTGAAATCATAACCTGCCCCGCCCCAGCCATACCTGCCCACGGAAGACAGACAAGTGGGGGACAGATTCCCACAGACAGCCATTCCAGCTTCCCATTTCATGTGAAGTCATCATGCCCTAGAGAATACTGATGCATCCTCAGGGAGGATTTGACCTCTCCTTGTATCAAAATACCATTCTCAGGAACCAAGGCCACAGTCAATTACTGACAAGCCCACCTAGACCAAAATACTTATGGCAAGGGAGCAAAAGGGTGTTTCAAATACCAGGGTTAGCTGGGGTAATCGAGCCCAATGAGCACTCTCATGCTGGATATCCTAGGTCGACAAGCCAAGGGGAACAGCTACTTTGAGACATGTGAGATTTCCGATAACCCTGGAAATTGAATCTACTGATTAGCCACAAATTCTATTTAATGTATTGAAGTATCCTGCTCATCAGATGCCCAAATTGAGAGAAATAAAGAAGAAAACACCACTATTACATCACAGTGCTCATAGAAACAACAAGGGTGTGACCTCTACAATTTGTGCAATGTTAGGAGATAAGTACAATGTTTTTTTCTTGGATTTATAGATGAGGCAACTGAGGCACAGGGAGCATAAACAACTTATCCTCCAGATAGGTAAGTAGGTAGGTAGGTAGGTAGGCAAACAGACAGACAGACAGATGATAGATGATTGATAGAGAGACAGACAGACAGAGTGATTCAGAAGCCTGGATTCTAATCGCTACACACACTGCTTCCTCTTAAAATGGTAAGCAAATTTATTAGGCACATACTATGTACCAAACACATATGATTTTCCAATACAGATTCATTTGAGCACCTACTGTGTGCTAGGTACTGTTCTGGTTACTGGGGTTACAGTGATAGATAAAACAGACAAAATCCCTAGCATTTTACTTGTATCAGCTCATTTAATCTTCACAGTAACCCTCCAAAGTGTTACCCTCCATGTACTATGAAAAACTCAAAGAGAGATTAAGTGGTAGAAAGTGTATTTGAACTCAGACTGGTGTCCAAAGTCCTTGCTTCCCTGACCATCCCCTTGCTGACATCATAATTCATCATTATCTGTGTGTGTGTGTGTGTTTGTAGATAAGTAGGTAGGTAGGGTAGGTAGGTAGACAGACAGACAGACAGACAGAGAGACAGACAGGCAGACAGGCAGACAGGCAGATAGATCAATCAATAGATAGGATTGGACTTGTTCATTTCCTGGACTGAGTTGGCCTGTTGACCACTGAATTTCTAGTGCTGAGAAAAGCACCTGGCCCACAGTTCGATCAATATTTACTGAGCTTTAAAAAATACTTGTTGAACTGAAGGGATACAAACATAAAGGGCAGGTATGGTTCTTCCTCTGGCTAAGTTCTTTCTTGCATTTCTTGAGTTTACTTCAAGAGATGCTGACCCAGCTTGACTACCAATTGTGATTACAGCCATCAAGTGTCTCATCACCCTTCAGGATACATTTGTACATCATCTGGGGCCATGCCATTTGCTGACATGTTTGAAAATAAAAGCTTCAGCAAACACCAAGTGTTAATAGAGTTTGGACAAGTAGCCATATAAGAAGAAAACGATAATAATAGAAAAAGAATGTAATTGCCTAAAGCTCACTTCTCTAGTCCCTAAGCTGGGCTTTGGAGTGTCTCTACTCCAGAGGAATATAGAACTAGCCAGCAGGTTCACTTTCGATCCAAGTGAAACACACTCATTGAAATGTACAAGCAGTTTGCCTGAGTCTCTGGGCACGGTGTTAACAGCGTCAGCACCGAGGCAACATGCTGGCATTGTATCAGGAAGGGCAAATGTGATGACCCAGAAGAAGCTTCCAGTGGCAAGGCGAGAGCTCAAACGTGGTACAGGTTAGCACTGAATGCGGAAGGAGAATCACAGCCAGAGGAAAACCAGGAGGAGGTGGTGTTCCTCCACCAAGAGAGGACAGAGGAATTATAACCACTACTGAACACTGTTCCAAGGGCTTTACCCACAGTCACCTATTGAATGTTCACTACAATTCTTGTGGTGAGTACAACTGTTATCATCTCTTATTTTACAGGTGAGGAAACTGAGGTAGTATAAGATCAACTGAGTAGCCCAGGGTGACACAGCTAGGAAGGAACGGGGCCAGGACTTCACCCCAGGCAGGCTAGTTCAACCATTATACCAGACGGCCTCTCACTAATGAGTATATATTTAGCACCTGCTCTCTGCTAGATGATTTAGAAAACTCTATTGGATCCACATAATAGCCTTAAAAGTTACACATCTCTGTGCTCAGTTTTTTCACACACACACACACACACACACAACTCTCTCTCTCTCTCTCTCTCTCTCTCTGTCTCTCTCTCTCCTACATTCACACACTTACACACTAAAGCTAGAAGAGAGGCTTTATGATGAAATCAAGGACTGATTTCTCAACCCGCAACCTTCAATGCAGGGAGTATCTAGCATTCTGCTGGATCGAGCAGAAGGTTAGAAAAGTAGGGAGAGAGGGAATGGCTCCTGCTCTCCTGGAGCTTTTATGAAATCTAATTGAAAAGACAAAATAAACACATAAGAAACAAGAAGCCTTCTTAAAAACAAAGGGTTAAGCTACAGGCTCTCAGAGGAAAGATCAAGAGAGGCCTCGTGAAGGAAGTGAGACTAGAGGGAGGGGCCGGGCAGAAGGAGGGCAAGGGGAACAAGTGCAGTGAGAGCCCCTGAGGAGGTGGATGGGGAGGGAAGGCAGTAAGGGCAGGAATGGGGGAGGGGAAATTAGCTTGATATCTGCAGTCCCAGTGAGGAACAGCAGGGCCATCTGAATGGAGCCCCATGGTGAGAACTGGAGGGCTCGATGTAGTGGCCAGCTATACGGGTCCAGGTGTTTGGAGAAGAGTTCAAGAACACCCCATTTATTGTTGTGCTGCTCTCGTGGGACCTAGCCTCCTGACAGAAAGGAAGGTAGGGGTGAGGAGATAAAGGCAAGATGGGGCAACTCTGTCCATCTGAACCTTATGAGGCACCAGAAAATGAAAATCTTCCAATCCCAGTCCCTTTTCCCTCCTCTACCCCCTACTCACTCATCCATCCACCCACTTATCTATTCACCCATTCATCCACCATCCAATCAAAAACTAATTGAGCACTTGCTCTGTGTTGGTAAAGACCAAGAAATACAATATCGCTGTCATGGAGTTTGAATTCTATGAAAGAGTCAGATAATTCTACATAAGCTGCAATGAAATATAATGGGGATGATGGTAGGAGCCCTAGTAACAGGAAGCCAGAGGTGCACCCATTCCCGACCTATGAAATGGGGACCTTAGTAATAATAATGGTGGTGTTCTTTGCTGCCTCAAACAAAAAGAAGAGAAATTACTACTGGGTTGTAAGCTTCCTGAGGGCAGAGGCTGTGCTTCATTCAGCTCTGGGACCTAGGTCCCAGCTCAGGACCATCATTTAGCACAGGCTTATTGAACTTAACGGATATGAATAAACTGTAAAAAATAGTTTTATTATTCTTGGCAGCTCCCAGTTCCAACAATTTACACCTTGGGCAGAATGCCTTGGTTGTGTCTATTGTATTGATCTATTAAATAGTTACTGAGCACACTTTACCCTAGTTCTTAACTGGCTTCCATGAATGAGCTTTCATAAAACTGTAATGCAAAACTGCAAATATGCACGTTTTTGTAGGAAGAGGGTTTATAGCTTCCACTGAAGTCCCAAGGGCACCCATGTTACAATAATGATTAGTTTCCTTGACCCACTTCACTCCTGATAGTGCCTTGGAGTTGGATAAACTCAAAGTTGACCCCAACAGAGCTCGCCCTCACACAATATGCTATCCAGTGGGAGAGATGACATACAATTACGTAACTAAAAGATAACGTGAAAAATGAGGATTCAGTAAAAAAAGAAGAGGTTTCTTCCAGGTATGAGGTATTAGAAAACTTCCTGAAAGAGGCTGCATTTCAGTGAGGCCTTGAAGGTCTGTTCCTCAGTTTCCTCCTCTGTGAAATGAAGATGAAAGTGTCCACCTCTCAGGGTGCTTGTGTGCATTTAAATGTGTTACCACAAGTGCTTTGTAGATGTACTATGCTGAGAAAAGGTGAGGCAATGTTATTTATGACAATACGGATGACGACTTAGATCAAGGTTTAACGAAAGAAGTCCTATATGCAAGTCCATTCTTCTAGCTGCTAAGACCAAAAACCTTGGAGTCATTCCATGAGGAAATTCCCATTTGCTCCACCTATAACACACACATCCAGAATCCCAGCACGTGTCACCTCCTCTGCTGCCTCCCTGGTATGGGCCACCACTATCTCTTGTCTGGGTTGTAGTAGCTGCCTTACTGGCCCCGGTTTCCACATTTAATTCCCCTCTATCTATTCACCATAAAACTGCTAAAATAATCCTTTTGAAGCAAGACAGAAAGTTCTACAGTTCTGATCAAAACCCTAAATGCCCCACCCCTTCCATTCAGAGTAAAAGCCAAAGTCATCCCAGTGTGTACCAGGTACTATTCAGTACAACTTTCCCTCAGAGGATTCATTCCCTTGTTTACTCTCCGTCGGCCACACTGGCCTCCCACACGTCAGAGAGGCTTCCTCCTCAGGACCTTTGCACTGGCTTTTTATTCTACCTGGAATACTCCTTCTTGAGACAACTTCTCTACTGTCACCACCAGTGAGGCTAGCAGCAAGGTCCCACTTCCCAGGCAAACACTCAGGGTTCAGCTAACACCAGGTATAACCCTCGGACACAACATTTCTGTCACGGTGCCTCAGGCCTGGCGTTGCCACCACTTAATCCAATCCAAAGAATGCCTACTCAGCCTCCTCTCTGTTCAGACCCTGTGTTGGATCCTGGGGCATCTATGCAAGTCTCAACTTCTACCTATGTCTCCTTCCACCATCCTAGTTTAGGTTTTGATCCAAGGGATCACGCATCGTTAGGGGAACTTTGAGTGCCCTGAAGCAGGGTCTGGAGAGGGGTCTAGAAAAGTACCAATCACATCCCTCTCCAGCCCCAGCTTCTGTGACTGAGGCTTTAAACAAAGCAGAAGCTGACAATGTGCTAGTGGGGTAGGAGGGGCAAAGAATGACTAGGAGAACCAAAAACCGAGTAAGACTTAAGAAGCTCACAAACTCAGCCTGACTGCTTTTCAACTCACACCAATTAAAAGAATTGGGAAGAAAGGAGATAATGTGCCTATTAAAAGGAACATTTGTGGTGTCTACCCAGATCTCTCTGGAGTTGGATGGCGATAAGCATTATCATTCCCCATTTGCAGAACATTTGCTGCAGAACACAG
>NW_011888811.1:398452-401435 GCF_000151845.1 Pteropus vampyrus
AGTTCTTAACTGGCTTCCATGAATGAGCTTTCATAAAACTGTAATGCAAAACTGCAAATATGCACGTTTTTGTAGGAAGAGGGTTTATAGCTTCCACTGAAGTCCCAAGGGCACCCATGTTACAATAATGATTAGTTTCCTTGACCCACTTCACTCCTGATAGTGCCTTGGAGTTGGATAAACTCAAAGTTGACCCCAACAGAGCTCGCCCTCACACAATATGCTATCCAGTGGGAGAGATGACATATAATTACGTAACTAAAAGATAACGTGAAAAATGAGGATTCAGTAAAAAAAGAAGAGGTTTCTTCCAGGTATGAGGTATTAGAAAACTTCCTGAAAGAGGCTGCATTTCAGTGAGGCCTTGAAGGTCTGTTCCTCAGTTTCCTCCTCTGTGAAATGAAGATAAAAGTGTCCACCTCTCAGGGTGCTTGTGTGCATTTAAATGTGTTACCACAAGTGCTTTGTAGATGTACCATGCTGAGAAAAGGTGAGGCAATGTTATTTATGACAATACAGATGACGACTTAGATCAAGGTTTAACAAAAGAAGTCCTATACGCAATTCCATTCTTCTAGCTGCTTAGACCAAAAACCTTGGAGTCATTCCATGAGGAAATTCCCATTTGCTCCACCTATAACACACACATCCAGAATCCCAGCACATGTCACCTCCTCCGCTGCCCCCCTGGTATGGGCCACCACTATCTCTTGTCTGGGTTGTAGTAGCTGCCTTACTGGCCCCTGTTTCCACATTTAATTCCCCTCTATCTATTCACCATAAAACTGCTAAAATAATCCTTTTGAAGCAAGACAGAAAGTTCTACAATTCTGATCAAAACCCTAAATGCCTCACCCCTTCCATTCAGAGTAAAAGCCAAAGTCATCCCAGTGTGTACCAGGTACTATTCAGTACAACCTTCCCTCAGAGGATTCATTCCCTTGTTTACTCTCCGTCGGCCACACTGGCCTCCCACACGTCAGAGAGGCTTCCTCCTCAGGACCTTTGCACTGGCTTTTTATTCTACCTGGAATACTCTTTCTTGAGACAACTTCTCTATTGTCGCCACCAGTGAGGCTAGCAGCAAGGTCCCACTTCCCAGGCAAACACTCAGGGTTCAGCTAACACCAGGTATAACCCTCGGACACAACATTTCTGTCACGGTGCCTCAGGCCTGGCGTTGCCACCACTTAATCCAATCCAAAGAATGCCTACTCAGCCTCCTCTCTGTTCAGACCCTGTGTTGGATCCTGGGGCATCTATGCAAGTCTCAACTTCTACCTATGTCTCCTTCCACCATCCTAGTTTAGGTTTTGATCCAAGGGATCACGCATCGTTAGGGGAACTTTGAGTGCCCTGAAGCAGGGTCTAGAGAGGGGTCTAGAAAAGTACCAGTCACATCCCTCTCCAGCCCCAGCTTCTGTGACTGAGGCTTTAAACAAAGCAGAAGCTGACAATGTGCTAGTGGGGTAGGAGGGGCAAAGAATGACTAGGAGAACCAAAAACCGAGTAAGACTTAAGAAGCTCACAAACTCAGCCTGACTGCTTTTCAACTCACACCAATTAAAAGAATTGGGAAGAAAGGAGATAATGTGCCTATTAAAAGGAACATTTGTGGTGTCTACCCAGATCTCTCTGGAGTTGGATGGCGATAAGCATTATCATTCCCCATTTGCAGAACATTTGCTGCAGAACACAGGCTGTGGCACCCATGTGTAATTAACTATTAAATTAAAGGCCTGTAAGCTTTTTAAAAGCAAAAAAACAGGAAGAAGTCCAAAGGTCTAGAAGTTAGCAGAATATTATGGTGGCTACACTACCAGGCTCAAAATACAGCAGCTACATAAGGATGCTGATCTAAGGAGCAGACAGTTTAGCAAGCACGGTCTGTCAAGGACCATTCAAACACAAACACTGTGGCTGGGGACAAGATGTCCACCGACTGATGAGGCTCCCATGAGCCTAGAGATTAGAACAATCTCCTTAAGTGAACTCAACCAGCTGGCCCAGCGGGCACTCCTAAACAGTCCCAAGCTGCTGAAGCATTGGAAAGTAGGAGGCCCAGGCATCTAAGAATTGGTGATAGGAAGGAATTAGATTTCCAATCCATGTGTTTTTGTTGCACCAGACTAATTTCTGGGGAATAGTCCAAAGATGAGGTTGGCCTCTATAGCAAAGATACATGGATTAAGATCCTTCAAGCCTTTCCTTCAGAATTCTTTCCCCCATTGCTCCTCAGAGGCTTTCTCAGACCATCCAATTTAAAATCTTTCCCTCCAATATTCTCATTCATGAAACAATACTTCTTTATTACAAGAACATGTCATAATTTGCAATTATATGCTTATTGAATTGTCCATGAAGTTCTTTTTTGTCTTCTCCACTAGACTCTGAGCTCCAAAATGTCAGGAACCCATATTTGCCTAATTATAGTTATCTTAGTGTCTAGCGTAGGGCTTAACACGTAGGAAATTCCCAGCAAATATTTAAGAAATAAATGAAGAAAAAAATGAGTGAATGAGTTCGTGAGTGAATGATGCTTTCTATCTCTTCTCCTTAAGAGTTGTAGAAACTGGTCCATCGGTAGTGGAGTTCTGCCCTGGTGTATTTGGGATACATGTTCCATTCAAGCCTCCTACTCAAATCTGTCCCTACTCATGGCTCCTGATAGATGAGTAGCAAGTCTTGTGACCTCACCCCACCACGTAGTCACAGTGCATTGGACCAGGCAGTAGCAGCCTACTCTTAGTCTGGCCATGACCTCTGACTTGAGTGGTCTTTCTTGAAAGCGTAAGTCAGTCGGATCTTCTCTTTCAAGACTTTGATAAATCAATAAAGAGAAGATTCGGCGGATGTGTGAAATGTAAAGTCTTGCAGAACTGGCACAGGTGGCATGCTGGGCCCACCACCATGGTGTTACCAGAAAATTGAAGTTAGGGAGGAGCAATGGGATTAGGAATTGGTGAGAGAAAGGAGGAGGAAA
>NW_011888811.1:401710-404488 GCF_000151845.1 Pteropus vampyrus
GATGAGGTTGGCCTCTATAGCAAAGATACATGGATTAAGATCCTTCAAGCCTTTCCTTCAGAATTCTTTCCCCCATTGCTCCTCAGAGGCTTTCTCAGACCATCCAATTTAAAATCTTTCCCTCCAATATTCTCATTCATGAAACAATACTTCTTTATTACAAGAACATGTCATAATTTGCAATTATATGCTTATCAAATTGTCCATGAAGTTCTTTTTTGTCTTCTCCACTAGATTCTGAGCTCCAAAATGTCAGGAACCCATATTTGCCTAATTATAGTTATCTTAGTGTCTAGTGTTGGGCTTAACACGTAGAAAATTCTCAGCAAATATTTAAGAAATAAATGAAGAAAAAATGAGTGAATGAGTTAGTGAGTGAATGATGCTTTCTATCTCTTCTCCTTAAGAGTTGTAGAAATTGATCCATCGGTAGTGGAGTTCTGCCCTGGTGTATTTGGGATACATGTTCCATTCAAGGCTCCTACTCAAATCTGTCCCTACTCATGGCTCCTGATAGATGAGTAGCAAGTCTTGTGACCTCACCCCACCACATAGTCACAGTGCATTGGACCAGGCAGTAGCAGCCTATTCTTAGTCTGGCCATGACCTCTGACTTGAGTGGTCTTTCTTGAAAGCGTAAGTCAGTTGGATCTTCTCTTTCAAGACTTTGATAAATCAATAAAGAGAAGATTCGGTGGATGTGTGAAATGTAAAGTCTTGCAGAACTGGCACAGGTGGCATGCTGGGCCCACCACCATGGTGTTACCAGAAAATTGAAGTTAGGGAGGAGCAATGGGATTAGGAGTTGGTGAGAGAAAGGAGGAGGAAGGTGACATGTTCAGAAAGTTTGGAAAGCTATGGAAAGAGAAGCAGAGGTTTCCAGGGCAGCCTCGGTTCCGGCCCTTCCAGAGGCCTGCCACTCATGTTTCCTGCACTTCTGTTTGACTTCCCATGACCCTTAAAATACACCACTTCTATATACACATACATACCACATACCTTTTTACTGAATTAGTTTGAGTAGATTTTTTTTTTCTCATAATAAGAGCCCATTCTACAAGGAACTCAAACACCCATTGCCTACTCCATATCTGTCCATCTTGGCATGGACTAGCTCTGTCCAGGGTCCTGGGCTGCAACAGTATCATCCACAACCCTAGACCAGGGGGTGGCCTCAGATTCATCTGTATTCTCCAATCAAGATGTGGAAAAAACCCCTTCTCTATTTTTGCAAAGTCTATAGCTGTTTGAATTTTGCCCCTTCCCCTAAACAAAAGATGCATTAGAGTCCTAACTCCCAGTACCTTAGAATGTGGCCTTACTTGGAGACAGATTCTTTATAGAGGTCTTCAAGTTAAAATGAGATCATTAGGGTGGGCCCTAACCCAACATGACTGGTGTCTTTACTGAATGGGAAAATTTTGAAAGGGACACACACACACAGAGAAAATGATATGTGAAGATGAAGGCAGAGACTGGGGTGATACCTCTACAAGCCAAGGGACACTAACGATTTCTGCAAACTACTGCAAACTAGGGGAGAGGCAGGGAAGAGATGTTCCCTCACAGTCCTCAGAAGAAACCAACCAATACTCCCTAACACCACGCACAGGTATGCAATCGTAACTACAGACAACTGCATAGAGAATAGGCTTCTCGGCCTAACTGAAGTCCCATACAAATCTACCTGTCAGGCCCAACTTCGGAGCAAACAAGTCTTTTTTCTACCTTCACTCGCTAACAGAGAATCCCTACCTTGAAGCCTTCTTTTTCAGTCACTAAATATTATGTCACAGACTGCAGGTCATCTGTTATGAACACAACTGTTGTCCTCCCTTCTGCCACAAATTCATGTGTTGAAATCCCAAGCCCCAGGACATCAGAATGTAATCACATTTGGAGATCGGGTCTTTAAGGATATGATTACATTAACATGAAGCTGTCAAGGTAAATACACCAGGGGTGAGCATGCACAGAGGGATGATCATGCGAGGGCAAAGTAGTGAGAAGGTGGCTGTCTGCAAGCCAAGGAGGCCTCAGAGGAAACCAATCTACTGGCAACTTGTTCTTGGAGTTCCAGCCTCCAGAACTGGGAGAAAATAAATTTCTGTTGTTTAAGCCATCCAGTCTGTGGTATTTTGTTATGGCAGCCTGAGCAAACTAACATATCATCCCCAATATCCTTCTTCCCTCCTTCCTTAGGAACGGCACACTTAATTTTTAGTTGGGTGCATAGCTGCCTACAATACGCACTACATTTTTTAGCTTCCCTTACTGCTAGGTTCAGTCATGTGATTAGGTTTTAGTCAACAGGCTATAAGAAGTGGCAAATGGGCATTTGGGTAAGCGTCCTTAAAGAAAAGGGTCATAATCTTGTTTTCTCCATCCTTCCTGCTAGCTGAAAGGTGGACCTGATGGCTGAAGCTCAAGCAGTCAGCTTGGTTCAGGAAGCAGAAGCTTCATGCCAAGGGAGTAGCACAGGAGACAGAATGAGCCTCCCTACCACTTCTTCACAGGACATTTCTGGGCTTTCTTTGTGTAAGAGAAATAAACTTCTAGCTTTGTTAAAGCCACTACTTTGGAGGTTCTCTGTCACTTATAATCACATTAAATCCTAACTGATACTGTTACTTTTTTTCTACCTGCTTCTTTCCTGCCTTCCCTTCTCTCCTACAAAGACAAAGCTCTCATCATGACAAGAGTCTTGGAAGAGAGGATTAAGATAGTAAATGCCAAATGGAAATGTTCAGTATAAGTGGACTCCCATGGGATTAACTA
>NW_011888811.1:405643-407718 GCF_000151845.1 Pteropus vampyrus
CACCAGCAGCCCTCAATAATTAGGCCAGAGGAAGAATGGCCAAATGCTACCGGCGCTGAAAAGGATACCAAATGGGAAAGCAAACCTCAGGTTCTCCTTGTGTTAGGCCTGGCTGGGACTCCAGAGATATTTCGAGAATCCCATAATCCTTTCCATGGCTCTAGCTCTTTGTCTTCCTCCAGGTTCCCATATTCATTACCTCAAATGCTCTTCATAAAAGAACACTTTGAAATAGAAAAGTATTAATAGTTTAGATTTACAATCAGAAAATCAGAGCACAGATCTTTCTGCGAACAGGGATGTCAGAGCTCAAATCTGAACTCCTTACTCTCAGGCCACTGTTCTTTCTGTTGGATGACTCCAGTCACTCATCTCATCATAACCTAAGCCTTGCCTTTTCCTTCTATCTACCCAGAGCCTGCAGATGAGGGTTAGAGGTTACTTCCCTTAGTTCTGACATTTACCTGCAGAGAAAAGATATCCTCTTTGATGAGCAGGCACCTACCAAGTGCTCTCTAGCTCCCTAGAGGGTCATAGACCTTCTGATCCCCAGAAAATAGAAATTCTAAAAGTAGGCATAAAAAATATCTATGCTATCAGATCAAGAAGCCTCCAGGCCTAGGGCCTAAGAGTTCCCAGACCCTGAGCACGTAGGCGAGATTTCCTCTGCTAGGGAGGGTGAGAACCCTACTCCACCCTACAGTTCTATCCCATCCTGTGATGTTATATCCTCAAACGAGCTCCCATGTAGCAAAATCCAAAAATAATCATTCATAACATTTAGTGAGGATTACTTGTGCAACTGTCATTCTTGGCATTTTATGTGGATTAACTCATTCAGTACTCTCACAGCTCTGGGAAACATTATTATCCCCATTATACAGACAAGGAAACTGAGGCCTGGAGAGAGTAAGTAACGCATCTAGGTCACAGGGCTGGGAAGTGTTGGAGGCTGGAATCCAAGATCATGCAGTCTGGCACCAGAGCTCATGATCTTCACCCCATAGCACAATGTCTACACAACAGGAATGTACTGCAGCCCTTGGGACAAAGGGTGGGCTCTTCCACCACACTCAGTCTCCCCACTAACTTCCGAGGTTACCCTGGACCACCAATACTGTCCCTTGTCTACCAACCAGGCACCCTCGTTCTGTCCACCCAGCCTCCCTCCATACTGGCTTCAGCACAAATCTGTTCATGCCCCTTCATTGCTCAGAAGCCCTCTATGGCTCTCCACTGCCTAAGTGGAAAAAGTCTCAGCTTTTTAGCCTGGTATTCATAGCCTGGTATTCATAGCCTTCCAAAATGTGGCTCAACTCATTTGAGCATAATCATTCCCTTCAATGCACTCTCCCTCAGGAGGGACTGCTCTTCTTTCCTAGATATGCCTTTGTGTCCAGTTTTCACATCCTAGGCCACATTGGTCCCTCCACCAACAATGGCCCACTCCATTTAATAGTCCCCATCTTCCCCTGAGAAGAGTGTCAGCCTGATACTCCCAGCTGGAAGGGCTAGAGTTAGAGAAGCTTTGAAGTTAAAAATGATCCTTATTGAATCTAATTCAAACTTCTCCTTTTATATATGGAGAGACTGAGCCCTTTTGAGGGTTTGGATTATTTATTCTATGGATGAAGACCATTTAGCTTAAAACAGTGCCTAGTGTCCAGTAAGTTAACAAATAAATGTTGAGCTGTCCAGTGCAGTGTTTCTCCAACAGTGGCCTAGAAACCTCCTGCATTTAATCGTTCCTGGCACTGGGTTCTCCAGCATCTAACCTGTCAACCCTCATCTCCGGGGGTAGTGTCTGGTATTTGCCTGTGTAGCAAGCCATAGAGCAGTTTTAAAATTCACACTTAAGTTTGAAAACTGCAGTGAGTCAATGGGGATTGCACCACGGATGCCACTTAGAAGAGTCCCAGTACCTGAAGTTACCCTTCCCCCAGCCACCACTTCCGCCCCTGAGCTTGAGGCAGAGGCCTCTGGGAGCTTAGATGGCTGAAGCTGATGAGGCTGGCTTCTTGGATAACTCCAGATAACCTGGCAAAAGCCTTTCTCCCCAAGAGGCTCTCCAAGGC
>NW_011888811.1:409193-418657 GCF_000151845.1 Pteropus vampyrus
TTTCTTTCTTTATTCATAACTCTTATTACTCCTTTTCTGCCTTACACTAGAGTCAATAAGATAGATTAGGCAATATTACATCTGACAGGCAGCTATGGAAAAATATTAATTTCATTTTTCTAAAGTTATTTCCTTTTCAGATTTTTAGCAGCACAAATTGGGTATTATCTTTTATAGTGAGCAGTTGAATCAGGATTCTATCAGAGATATAGAACCAGTAATACGTATACACATATACATAAGTATATATACTATACATACATATATGTACAGACACACACACACACACACACGAGAGAGAGAGATTTAATGGAAGGAATTGGTTTATGTGAATGTGGGGCTAGCTAGTTAGGCATGTTCAAAATCCATACGCAGGCCAGCAGGAAGCACAGACTGGAAACTCTCAGGCAGAAGATGAAGCTGCTGTTCACAGATGAAATTTCTTCTTTTTTAAGGGAAGCTCAGTTAAGGCCTTTCAACTGATTGAATCAGTTTTACTCAGATTATTGAGGATAATCTCCTTTATTTAAATTCAACTGATTATAGATGATTGTAGGTATTAATTATATCTACAATATCCTTCCAAAGTAGCACCTAGATTGGTGTTTGATTGAATAATTAGTGTCTACAGTTGCACCATGTTGACATCACAGCAATGCTAAAAACTGGACTATACATCAAAGGTTGGCAACTTTTTCTATAAAAAATCAGGGACTAAATATTTCAGTCTTTGCCGTTCAAGAGGTAAAATCAAGGATATTATGAAAGTACTTATACAATAAAAGAGAATTCAATTTTCCACAATTTTTATTGATAAAAATCAAATTTTGATATTAATAATTGAGCATATTCATTTGTGATATAGGTCTAGTAATGAGAAAATTAAATTTTGGGGGTAGATCACATTTCACATCATTGCAGTTGAAAGTGTTTCTTTTCATAAAAATTGATTGCAAATGTTCATCTGATAATGCTGCTCTGTAATGAAACTTTACATGTTTTATCTTTAACAGTGTCTTTTCTCACAGTGGTGTGTAATAAAGAATGAACCTTGCCCTCAAAAGAAGTCTCGTGTTTATCCTCAGCCACTGGGAGGTGATATCTAGGCCTCTGGAATGTCATGGTTTGCTTGGGGAACTTGAATCACACTGGACAATCTAAAAATATGATTTAGGGTGGGGGCTGACCATGCCAGAAAGATCGACAGTGTGACATACACAGGGGCATTGGGCTACTGGATATCAGTTGACCTGGAGGTTGAGATCAATCATGGGGCAGTCATTCATTCATTCAATCAATCAATTAATTGTGCCTATGTGATAAGAGCTCCAGTAAAACCTCTGGACACCAAGGTTTAGGTGAGCTTTCCTGACTGGCAGTACTCCATACATACTGTCATGCATCAATGCTGGGAAAGTAATACATCCTGGCTCCATGTGGAGAGGACAATAGAAATGTTTGGTACTTCCCTGGACTCTGCTCTATATACTCTTTCCCTTTGCTGAATTAAATCTGTGTCCTTTCCTAGTAACAATGGTAACTGAGCCTAACAATTTTCATTGAATTCTGTGAGTCTTTCTAATAAATATTGACCCTGTAGGTGGTTTTGGGATTCCCCAAAACTTGCAATTGGTGTCAAAAGTGAGGATAGTCGTCTGCTGACTGTGTAGTTGGCTTTCACAGTTGGCTAAAACTCTCAAAGGAAGGTACTGTCAAATAGTGATATCAATCCATGAGCATAAGATTTTATTAAGCATTTTCATTGCTCAAAAGGCATTTATAGAATCCTATTAAATCTCCTCTTGCTGTTTGCCTTTTAGCACATCATTATATTGCAGATTAATCACTTTCAGTTGAAGATTAGATGGAAACTCCTCTATTGCACAGTTAAGTGGATTTTGAAATTTAAAAATTTCTTTTGTGCTTTTATTAAGGTCTGAAAAACATTGCTGGAACTGTAGTGTAAGCCTGGAAAATGTGTTCATTGAACATTTGTATGGGAATAGCCATTTCACTTTTTATTTTAATTTTTGACAACACAGGAAGTTTTTAAGGCAACTTGACATTACTTGTTTAAACATTAATTGTCATCAAAATGATTTTAACATGGTGTTCTGCATTTAGCCATTGTTTTGCTTTGTAATTTTGGTTGAATCCATTCAGAAACATTATGAAGTCTTCAGCAAAAGCTAATTTCCAAAGTTATCCAGTGTTCAATAATAGTGGTCAAAGGCTGTTCTCATTAAGAAAAATTTTAATCTCGACACTGAGCTCAAAAAGTCACACATGACTTATTACTGTTAAACCAACTGCTATGTGGTTGGTAGAGCAAGTCAGGATATTCGGTTTCTATTTTTGACAAAAGTTCACAAAACAGACAATGGTTAAAGCTAGAAGAGCTAATGAAATTCATCTCTGTGCTGGCTTTGGCAGCACATATACTAAAATTGAAATTCGCTTTTGATGCAATTGGTTCAATAATACATAACAGATTCAAATATTTTCAACAAAATACCTTCTGATGACTATTACAATAAACTAGCATAGGCTTTAAACACTTCACATTTTTATAACCTTTGTAAACTTGTCCAAAGCCTTTTTTCTGTTCCCCACATATTTTTACTGCCACAGCTATAACACATCTTAGCAGATTCCACTTCGGATTGTACTGAATTAGCATTTCCTTATTTTCTTTGAAAATATTTTTGCCCATAGTTTTTTCACATGAACCATTCATAGAAGCTTAGAATTCTTCATTGACTTTAAAGTCAGCATTGACTCATCAAATAAACACCTGAGCTGTAGTAGTAACATCTGTCAACTTATCAAGAGTCAAGGAAAACCATTAGAAATCATTTGCCTTGTTTTTAAATTGATTATTAATGTTTGCTCTCAATGTCAACTCTTCAAGAAATCACTGTCACCAAAAGGCTAATATTCTTAAGCTACTTTTTTTTCTCTGACACATTTCATCTGCTGCTACAATCAAATATAATTTAATTAATTCACCATCAATAAATCTCTTTCTTTGTGTGGTTAATAAATGAGCCACTTGGAGACTTCCTTTGTTGCAGTCTTATTTTCACTTTTTATTTTTATAAAGAAATTATGCTGTGATGAGATGTTTTAGTTTAAATGTACTAATTTTTCTGAACACTGTTTTCTTGTAGTTGGGAATGTTGTGACGCGTACTTACTCTGTTGTACCGTATTCTTTTAGCACAGTTGTGGTGTCGTGGCATTATAAACACAATGTTTTCCTAATTTGATAACAAAATAATCCATATTTCACTGAGCCTTAAAAGTGTGACATCTGGATCCCACTATATTTTATTTCCCTTTTTTGTTTTTTGACATGATGGCTATTGCACTGGTAATTAAAAACAAAATATTGCTGTACATTTTGTGTGATATGCATGGCACTTGAAACACTATGGAGTTATAATCACATCCCTGAGATTTATAGGTTGCTGGACAGCACTGCAAAGCAGTAAGAGCACTATATAAAGTCTTTGTTGAAAGTAATTATCTCTGTCATTGCAGCATGAAAGCAACTATAGTTATGTAAATAAGTGAGCATGGCTGTGTTCCGATAAAACTTTATTTATGTACAAACAATGAAATTTGCATTTCATAATATTTTCATGTGTCATAAAATATTTCTCCTTTTTCTTCTTTTTATTCCTTTTCAATTATATAAAAATGTAAAAACTATTCTTAGTTCACGATCCATACAAAAACAGGCAGTGAGTCAGATTTGGCCGATAACCATAGCTTGTCATTTCTTGCTACATAGATTCTATTGTCTTTATAAACCCATGGCCAGGTGACCTAAGAGATGCTAGTTCTTTCTTCTTAGGTTTCTAACATACATACAGACAAGTTCACATCAACAATATGGTAAAGTACTTGGTGAGGGACCAAGGGTGTGGGTAATGCCAGAAGATAAATAAGGTTGAGCCTAAAGAGCACTGAAGACTTTTCTCTAATTCAGCTTGTTATAAAATCTAAAATAGGAATCTGTTTTTTAAATAATGTTAAAGAAATTACTCAATATATTAAAGGAGTTGAAAATTTGCTTATAGTCAAGAGAGATGAAGTTTAGAAAGTTATTTATTTTCACTGAAAGTTAATTAACTTCTTAATAGAGTGGTTTCTAATATAGAAATCTTTAAACTTCATACTGATTAGGATATGGTTTTTATATTTCTGAAATATAACCTTTTTATACTTAATGATTCTATAGCATTATGAAACATTTTGGCGAGAGATTGACGATCAAATATAAAAAATATCACTAAAACCACTTTAAGCATTTATAATTATCTTGGACACACATCGATCAGATAACTTGGCTATTAGGTAGTACACTGCTGATGACTCGAATTTCACAGACTCTAAGAGATGACTATGGGAACAAGAACTTCTCTGACCAAAGACCTCTTCTTAGGTCCACACCCATGTGTCCAACTGCCCCTGAACCTCTCCTCCCCTTGAACATTAATTTCTCCATTTCTAAAACGAGGCTCATCATTATAGCCATACTCCAGGCCTACCCCTCTTGTGATTGTTTCTATCCTATTTAACAGGTGCAGTGACCAGACTCTGTGCTCCAACTGATGTGCCAGAATCCACAGTCCATCACTTACCTAGCTGTGTCATTTAGAACAAATGACTTAACCTTTCTAAACCTCAATTTCCTGAAGAAAAAATATTGCTAACGCTTATTGAGCACTTACTGTATGCCAGTCCTTGATCCAACACTTTCATGCATTATGACGCTTAATCTCAAATTAGTCCTATTAGGTAGGTACATTATCTCCATTTCGACAATAAGTAAACGAAGGCTAGAGGGCTGAGACCCCTTTTTTTGGCCATCAAGCATTATGACTGCCTGTGAGTGGTATTGTCACCCTCTATTTCATCCATTTCATTCAGGTCAGAAACTTGCCTCATCTTAATCTCTCTTTCACTTCAAATGATCAAGACCAAAACAGCTCTTGGTTTTGCCCTCTCTCCCATGTCCCTACCTTGTTAAGCTTCTCTTTATCTGGAACTTGGACTTGAACTCCCTGCATCTGGTCTTGCCTCCTTCCAATCTCTTCATCATGTTACTTCCCAGATGCTTTGCCTAAGCAGTTGTGGTCTCCTCAAACTCCTGAAATAAGCTAGAAAAGATAAACAAAGCAGGTTTGTGGTAACTTGGGAGATTTTACTACCTTTGCAAAATCAAGGCATTCCACAGAAAAGCACCATGCCAAGCCTCAAGCGCAGGTCAAAGAAATCCATCTGGACCCAGGTTTAGGTAAATCACAGATATTTCTTTCCTTAAGGCATTGCAGAAGGGGAAGTTTTTAAGGTTTGTCTTTATCAGAATCATAGATTCAGGTCTGAGATTTTACTATAATTCATTAGCATGGCTGTAATGATTACTAGCTACTGAAATATTTCCATATGAGTTGCTAAAAAGTCACTGTCTCAAGCCCCTGAAGTATCCTCCTATTCCTGCCTCGGGAAGCCCTCACTGGGCGCCACTGGCATTACTATGGAGCCTGCTAGCTTGTCCCTTATAGTTTACAGGGGTGGGCCCTCTTCCCTGTTGTTTCTTTAACTCTCAGTCAGAATGCACTTGGACCCCAAGTAGGGAGACATCTACCTGGAAGTAGTCCTGGCATATCAGTAGGTAAATGTCAAGGGTCTTCTGCCCTCCCTCCACTGGTGTCTGACATGTGGCTGCCTTTGGGAATTGCAGCCTCCACAGTATTATTTGGTATTTTCATCATCATCATCTCATCTTGTGTTACTTGTGAGAGTCATGGCAAATAGGTTCTATGAGCATGCTCTGAGCAGTTCAAATAGTCTGGAGCGACAACTTGTACTTGCCTAACTCTAGGTCCCTAAGAGGACCAAAAAGACTCTAGATAAGAAGGACTTGAGTGCTCAGGAATAATGAGCTACACTAAAGGAAGCAGCAACAGCAACAACAAAAACTATATGTAATAATGAGGCATTTAAATAAGTCTGCCAGAAGGTAACAGTCAAATCTCTAGAAGTATATTTGGGGGTCTGAGATGAGGGAGGATCAAAAGCTTTCCTATGTAATAGGGTTTACTTTACTTCATGAAATATTAATAGCCTCAAACCTTACTGCTAATTGACTATCGCATGGCTGCCGGGGATATCTGTCTGAACTACAAAGCTAAGATGGCAAAGCCTTGGTTAACACCCCTTAGTGCATCCTCCATACCCTTCAGGATACTAGTTAAACTCCTAAGAGCATCATGCAGGCTCCTCATGATGATGTTCTAGTTGTTCTCTGCAGCTTCATTTCCTGCCTCCTCTGCACTGCCACTTCTTCAGCCCAGCTCCCCTGCACCAAATACACGTGATCACTCGACACCACACAGCGCCGTGTTACAGAGGTGGTGTCTTGCCACGTGGTACTGTTTGAAGTCTCCTAAAAGTGCCACAAGTTATCACACATCTCTGTGTGCTCTCATATTTCCTCCAACAAATACACCTTTTTTTCCCTCTAGGCTAAACTGTTATGGGAAGACTTCCTTGCTAACACCCTACTCCCACCTCCCAACTCCTCCTCTGGTTAGACAACCCTCCTTGGCACCCACGGCAGCCCATTCTCATAAACTATTCTTACTCTTTAAGTGCCTCTTCTGTCCAGAATCTCTAGGCAAAGCTGCCAACGCTCATAATGTATGTACAATGACATCAACCCCGTGTCTTATCCATGTCTGATTGGCACTGACTCCTCACCTAGAGACAACTATACATTCAACAGAGGTCCAGCACCAGCAGTTCAAAGGCAAAATATTAAGGATGACCTATATGTTTAACGAGCACATTTGATTCTCACAGTGTTTAATCTAAAAAATGTCAACAATTAACCATCAAGGGATTTCACCTAGATTTCTAATTTTTCTCAAAATAAATATGGAGGACTGGCAATAGAGGGTCTGCATTTCCACAAGGCAGAAATCAGCTGGAGGCGACTTTAGTGGCAGTTCTTTAGCCAGAGCATGCACTCTAGTTTGCCAAAGTCTCCGGCACTCCCTCTTCTCCCCCGCAGTGCTGAAGCCAAGTCCCGAGTGCCATTTATCATTAGGTTTACACAATTGTTTTTTTCTTAAGGTAAAGACAAAACAAAAAACAAAAAAAAAACTACTTGAGCTCGTGTTCCATCAAAAGTGGGAAAACAAGAGAGACGGAGAGGATATGTTTCAGGAAACTTGGGGAGGGTGCGTATATTTATAGATATGAAGACAAGGTCTGTGTCAAGAGTTCTTAAGTTGCCCTAATAAAGTAAACTCGATTACTTCACTCATTTAAGGTGCCTGCCAAGTCCCTGTAGACATTTGAGTTGTGACCCCCAGCAAGTGTTAGAAATGAAGTAGGCCAACACTTTCTGGCCAATACGTAGGCTTTGTATTGGGTGATAGGAAACCAACGCAGTTGGGTCCTCTCATTTCAGAAGTACAAACAGTAGGTGTTCCTGGAGAAAGCAAACTGCTATTCAAGGATGCCTCAAACAATCTCAATCTAGAGAAATCAAGAGCAAGTATATGGCTGACAGGACACAACTGATTCCTCATAAGCTCTCGCATTCTGGGAATAAGCATCTAATAATTTGGGTGTGTCTCTTCCCTAAGAGTCCAATGCACATCTGCACAGCATGCTGTAATTTTTGACTTACTTGCTTTCCACTCATCTCTAGAGGCTGAGAGTTTCTTTACTCCACATTTATTGAGAGCCCATCATGTGAAAAGCGCTGTGGTGAGACATTGAGAATGTATCTTGGCAAACAACACAGATGAGACTCCTTCTCTCTGGATCTTGTAGCCTAGCAGGGAAGGCAGAAAATCAACAAGTACATGATACGGTTTAATAAAGAAAACGAAATAGAAAAATGATATAAGGAGTGGCTTGGGGGAGTTAACAAGGAGAGAGTCAGAGAAACACTCCTTGAGGAAGTAATATTTAAGAAGTGACACCTGAAAGAATGAACTACAGCTGGAAATGTCCTAAGGGGAGAACAAACTTGGACCATTCAAGAAACCAAAAAAGGACCAGTGGTATGGAAATGCAGTGACTATGTGGTAGGAGATGAGCTGAGAATTTAGGTAGGAACTAGATCATGCAGGACCTTGAAGGCTATGGTAGAGTTTGAATTTTATCAAGTATACCGGGAAGTGATGAAGAGACAAGCAGCCCCTGAGAGTCAAGAGCTGGCCTGGCACTTATAGGTAGGCTGTGGTGTTCTCCTATTGAACATCAACAATTTTTCAAAAAATTAACATCAGACAAGGCTAATTTGTGGCCACAATGGATAGAGATAAAAACTAGACCACTCTACAATCATGAATAAATACAGAAGAAAAAAATAAAAAACATTGTATTAACTACAAAAATGATCAAATATCTCCCTATCATGGCTAATATGAGTGACTGGTATTCTTTTAATCAGTTTCAGCTCTGGCCTCATTCTAATCTTCCATCCTTCTATATGAGATTTATTAATATATCTAAGCATAGAATTAACTGTGCTTCCTTAAACACTACCCAAATTCACCAACACGAGCCTAAATCCTATAATAAGATCCTTTCTAAACCCGTCTTACTGAGCCACCCTACAGCTCCTCATGGTATACAGTCACAAGCAATAAACCCAATATGTTCTATTTTAGGTGTGTTGTTGGTGGTCTTTTGATGGAGTGCATCGAAAAATGTCACTAGAGGATTTTAAGCAGGAGGTGAAACGCTAATTTTTAAAAAATTATTTTCATTGGAAAATAAACTCAATAGGTCAAGAATAAAATAAATTCAATGGGTCAAGAATAAGGCCAGTTCGAGGCTGTTTTATCATCCAGGGAAAGATGGTGGTAGATTGGATCTAAGTGGTAAGGAAAGCGGTCAAATTCAAGCTATATTTCAGAGGTGGTATCAGCAGGATGTGCCTGTGATGTGTATGGATACAAAGATAGAGATAAGTACACAGCCAAAGACAGAGATCACCCCCACCCCCTAAATAAGCTTAAATAAGATGGAAGCCTATTTCTTTTTCACATAAAGACCTAATTAGCATTGCAGCTCTATGGAATTATCAGGGATGCAGGCTCCTTTCTTGCTCTTCCAATATTAAGTACATGATTCAAGGTGGCTCACCACCACATTCCCATGCCAGCTAGCAGGAAGTGAGAGACAGAGGAAGAAAAGGACATGGCTGAGAAGTAGGAGCACTCATCACTTCTGGTTACATTCCTTTAGCTAGGATCTGGTCCTATGGCCACATCTAGCTGGAAGGAAATACAGCCTTTATTCTAGGTGGCCACATGTCCATCTAAATGGTCTACTACTGTGGAAGAATAGGACAACAGTTATTGAGACAGTGGAGGGGCAAGACAAAGCCTGGTTTGAGTTAAAGAGAGAATACAAGATAAGAAAATAGAAGCA
>NW_011888811.1:419367-428431 GCF_000151845.1 Pteropus vampyrus
AAGTACCATTATTAAAAAGAACACTAGATATGGGATCAGATTTTCTAGATTTAAGATTGGGCTCTAATGGAAAATTACCTTGCCTTACATTTACATCTGCAATACATTTAGAATTGATGATTTTTTTCCCTCATATGTTATACAAATTGACTCACCATTATTTTTCAAAAAGACTATCCTCCCCACCTCCCCGCCCACCCCACCGCCCGATCCCCCTTGCATTTGTAGTCATATTTTGGTCACAAGTCAGATGAGCATGTGTTTGGCTCTGTTTATAGAGTCTCTATTTTCTTCCTTTGATATATTTCTCAATGCTTGCATTTATATTACACTGAATTAATTATCATCTTTTAACAGGCCTCTATGTCTGTTCATGTAAGTCCTTTACCTTTGTTCTTCTTCAAGATTTCCTTGGATATTCTTGGCCTTTTGCATTTGCATATAAATTTTAGAATCAACTTGTCATGTTCCAGAAAAAAAGCTTGCAAAGAATTTTATTGGAATGGTGTTGAATCTTTAGATTAATTTGGAGAGAGAAGTGATGCCTTTATTATGGTATATCCCATCATTTACTTAGATCTTTTTTAACGTATCTGCATGACATTTTATAGTTTTCGGTGTAGAAGTTTTGTGCATCTTTTTTGTTGACTTTATCCCTAGGAATATTATGTAATTTATACTATTATAAGTAGTGTAATTATCTTTTTTCATTTCTATTTGTTTTTACCTAGTATAATTGATTTTTAAAATATTAACCCTGTATTCAATAGGTACCCTTAGTAAATTTAGTTTTTAATTTTAATCCACAAAATGAAAATGTTTTAGATTTTCTACTTATACTGTTATCATATGCAAATAGTATTTTAAAACTTTTAATTGTAACATAATTTCAGACTTACAGAAAGTTTTAATAGTTACACAAAATCTGTAGACTCTTTACCCATATTCTCCAAATATTAACATTTTACCACACTTGCTTAATAATGCCCATCAATACATGTTTTTCTGAACCATCTGAAAATAAGGTACAGACACAATGCCCTTTTGCCCTAAATACTTCACAGTGCATTTCTTAAAAACAAGGGCAGCACAATGATCAAATTCATGAAATTAACATTGACACTATATTATCAGCTAATCAAGATCCTCATTTAAATTTTTCCAGTTGTTCCATTGTTTTCTATCACTTGCTATGTCTCTTTAGTCTCCTTGAGTGGGGAACAGTTCTTCCGCCTTTACTTGTCATTCATAATCTCAGCATTTTGAAGATTATAAGCCAGTTATTGAATAGAATACTCCGCAGTTAGGGTTTCAGGATGTTTTGTCATGATTAGAAGAAAAGTTATGCATTTTGTGGCAGGAATACTACATAAGTGATATGTTTTTCTCACTACTTTGTATCTGGACATGCATACTCTCAATTCATCCTGTTACTGGGATGTTAACTTTATTGATTAGGATGATGTCTTCCAAGTTTCTCCATGTGAAGTTTACTAGATTTTCCATTGTAATTAATATATATTTGTGAGTACTGTGAGACTATGTAGTCTATAACTCATCATACTTTTAGCCCATTAGGTTTAGCATCTATTGATTCTTTCTTGTATCACTTATCAATATAATTACCAAATAGATTTTTGAATTCCATCATTCTTTCTACGCTTACTAAATGAGATTTTACTGTGAGAAAGCTTTCCCATTCTTTATTAATTCATTCATGTATTTACTCCAAACAATATGGTTCATGGTTTCTTCTTTTACTCAATATAATCCATTATTATCATTTATTTAGATATTCAAATTCTCCTAGATTTGCCCAGTGGGAGATACTTCAAGCTGGCACCCATGTCATTTTGATATGCCCCCATTATTTGAGTACTTTCTTACTTTGGGGGACAAAATATTCAGGGTTCATCTCAGTCTAGTCTTGAAAGTAGCCATCTCTCAAAAATATGGTTTATTTAGTGGAGAATGGTATTAAGTAACCAAGATCTCTGGGTGCTAAATGTGCTAGATGTACTCATTGCTACTGAGATACTATTGTTTCTAGGCATCAGTAGATAGAGCTAAGAAATACATATGTGTGCATGTGAATCTGTGTCTGTATATCTGTGTGTATGTGTCGAATTTTTAAAAATCTGTCTTATCTCCAAAACACCATGAGTTCATATTGATACCTTCAACTCCAATCCAACATCACAGTGTTCATTTTTAACCTTCCTCTTCATTCATCAGCTTTCTCCCTCTTTTAGTTTTACTTCCTTCTCCAACAGTGAGAAATCTGGTTCCAATTATCCACAACATACTTAGTTCTTTGTTCAATCCTTTAGGACTTCTGCAAAAGTTTCCCCTATCATCTTTTGTTGGAATGATTACTCTTAGGAGATTTTGGCATTTTAAAAACAGTTTTCCTATAGCCTTGATGCCAAAGAATAACTTCAATGTGAATAGAATTCTTGATGCAGTTTCTTTCCTTAAAGTTTTAAAAATCTGCATCATTAATGCCTTCTTCTAAATATTGTTCTGGGGAAGTCTTATGTCAGACTAATTCTCACGTTTCTATAAATTTTTTTTTTGCTTGAGTTCTGAGAATTTTTCTTTATTTAAAAAAAATTAAGTTTTGGGTGTTTTAGATCAATTTTCCCAGTTTAGAGTGTTGTGTTACACTTTACTCTTCCTTCATGTAGCTTTTGGAAGGGGAGAGCTCTGGGTGCTGGTAGGGTCAATTTCAAGAGGTAGTCTTGTTTTCTGTTTCCTTCAGCTTGAGTCTGTTTTTTTCTATTTGTCATGGAAATTCTGGGGTGTTTCTACAAGGTTCCTAGTTGAAGGGTGCCCCCTGCTGTCATCATAGTGAAATACAGTCTTTAATAAATAGATTTGCTGTCAGTGAAGGCGGAGTTGGAAGGAGTTCTGCGTCCTTTGGTATTGTGGTTATTTTGTATTATACGGCTCGTCAATTTCTCTTTTGCTCCTTTTCCCTTTACTTTTCAAATGTAAAAAGGGAGCCTCCTCACTTTGTGCGGTGGGTATTACATATTTTCTGTTGTTGAAATTAAATAATTTTTAAAGCAGTTTTAGGTATGTATATATTGCTATGCTTCATAGAGCCCCATAGGACTCTCGGGCTGTTTATTATTCTCCATTCTTCTCTTTCTGCTCTTCAGCCTGAATAATCTCAATTGGCCAATCTTCTAAATTCACTGGTTCTTCCACATACTAAAACTGCTCTTGTACCTCTCCAGTGAGTTTCTCATCTGTTACTGTACGCTTCAACTCCAGTTTCTATCTGGTTCCTTTTAATAATTTCTATCAATAGTCTCTCTTTGGCATTGTTCTCATGGTTTTCATTAGCTCTTTGGGCATACTTAAAACTGATCTGAAGTTTTTGCCTAGTAAGTCCACTGTCTGGGCTTCCTTGTAAACAGTTTATTAATTTTTTTCCTATGTATGAATCATACTTTTTTTCCCCATGTAATTTTTTGTAGAAAATTGGGCATTTTGAGTATTATAATGTGCCAACTTTAGCAATCAGATTCCTGCTGCTTGAGTTTATTATTGCTGGTTGCAATTGCTGTTGTAATTTTTAAATGACTTTTCTGCCCTAATTTTGTAAAGTCTGTGTCCTTTTGTCATGTGTGGCCACTGAAAACTTCGCTCTATTAGCTTAGTGGTTAGCTAGTGATTTATCAGAGATTTCCTGAAATGTCCAGACTCAGCTGTTTGCCTGGTTGCTATTAAACCCTTGGTTAGTTTCCAGCATCCAATAAAGTTGATTCTGACAGTCCTTGCCAGTTATTGGCTGATTTTGTGGAGGAATGGGCTTTTGGTGTTTCCTGTCCACAATCTTTCTGATATCACTCAGTATGCTACTTTTGTCTAAGAGAATGAAGATTACACCTATCTACCTATCTATATTTGTGATGTAAAAAAAAAAGAAACCACAAAATATAAATGGCTCCTAGTGGGAGGAGAAAACAGGAATAGAAGCTAGATTTCTTAAATATACCTTGCTTTGTAGATTTTACTTTAGATCCACATATTTTACATAATTATAAAAAATTAAAATATTAAAAAATATTACCTGAACAAATTATTCCCAGAGTCTAAACTTGCCTAGATCTAACATTTATGTGGAGATTTGAGTTCTGATAGTCTAACTACTGATGCTACAGGAGTAACTATTATGCAAAATTACATAGTATTAAGAGATATAACATAAAGCACCTATGTTATATACACTAGCTCACTTCTACTAATACCTTACCCAAGGAGACAAAACATAATCATTTTGCCATCTTTGTTGTAGGCCCATATACAAGGCTTATGTCTAATCAATGAAAATCGAATAAATCCAAGCAATAATTATAAACATTTGACCCCAAGGCCACTTTTTAAATAATGCTGAGGGAAAAAAGTGCCTGCTAGAATAGAGTTTGTTAGTCTTACATTTTCCTTACAAATATAAAGATTTGGTAAAGACTTATTATTTTTGCTTACATAAAGAAAAACACATTCCCTGCCCCCAAATGGGCACTCCACAGGTACCTGAATAAAAGTGCTCATCTGAACAGAAATATCTTCCACTCCTAGTTTGTTACCACCACCACTTATCTAAATACAGCAGATGTACCCCTTTCCCCACAGTCCCACATCATATTTTGCCAACAACTCATGACCACTTTGCTTCTTTACAGAGTACCTTAAATCCAACCACCACTCCACATTCCCAATGCCACTGCCTCAGTTTGCACCTGTATGTCCTTCCTGGACTACCAAATGGTCAAACTACTCTTTTCTGCCTCCATGCTTATCTTTTTCTAAATCCATGTTCCATTATGCCTGTAGAGTTTTTACTAAAAATAAATTGAATAATTTATTCAATCTTTTAAATTTATTCAATAATTGCTTTGCTTATATCAATTATTTAATTGTTTCCCATCATCTCCGACAGTGATTTTTTAAAATATATTTCTTAAAGACTCAACAGAATTACCTCAGTGCCCAGGGAAGGTAAGGCAGAAGCTAGCTGGGTAAGGTTCCCTTGTCGTTCCTATTCTTCAACCTTTAACCACAGTTGCTCAATTTGTTTATAGGTCTGTGTAAGTTTTTATTCATAAAAAAGATTTTCCTAACTCAAGCTCTTCATAATTTCGCTCCTTACTATCTCTTCAGATTTAATTTACTATTACTGCTATTCACAAACCTTATACATCCAGTCATTTTGAAGTCCACAGTTTACTGAACTAGAGATGTTGTTTCAAGCTTTTATTCTTTGAAGAGTTATTTCTTCTACCTGTACTGCTATTCTCTCCATGCCTTAGGAAACCTCTGGAGCTATCTCAGATTAGAGATGAAAAAAAAATATAAAAAGCCCCAGGCAGTTTGTTTCTTTCTCTGTTCTTTTAGTGCTCTGTATATTATATTACAATCTCTATCATTCTTTAATTTTTTCCATCATTTAATAACATCTGTGTCCTTGAATAAGTAACTTAACCTCTCCCAGTTCAAAATCTTGGGTCTCCAGCCTGACAGCTTTTGGACTGAAGATTCTGAACTTGCCAGCCTTCATATGCACATTAAGCCAATTCCTTAAAATAAATATCTATCTATTTATCTAGTATAGACTAATACACACACCTATAGTATACATGAAATTAAGTTACAGATAAGACTATAATAATTTAAAGGAAAAGATTTTTATTTAGAAAGTTGAGAATTAAAAATACAAAGATGAACATAGGTGTTTTAAACATTGACAAAACCCAGTTACAATATAAATATATGGCTCTGATGATATGTGTTAATATCACTTTAAAAATCCATACACAATGCAACAAACAGATTTTAATAACATCTTCCTTCAGTTAATAGTTTATTCACTGTAATTCATAGAAGCTCCATGAAGTGTCATCACTTAAGGAACTTCCTGATTATAGAGTCACAACAAAATTTAGATTTGGTCAAAGTGGGAACATGCCAGGTCCTAGCAAAATGAGTAGAAAGAAATGATCTTTAAGCTCCAAAGCAATGTTTTGGGCAAGCGGTACCTTGTTCTTATAAAAGAAAAGTCTACTGCTGAGGGCACTGGGCCTCTGGAGTTGATTTAGAGGACACATACAGAATAGAGTGTGATTTCTTACAAGTTTTCTTTTCCAATTTGCTTGAAGTTTCTTTCCCTTCTTTAACTTCTGTTTGAAGCTGTGATTCAGCAGCTAACCTACAGGCATTAAAGCATCCACTCTGAATTCAAGTGTGGTTAAGAAAAATTAAAGAAGAGATAATACTCTAGTATAATGGGCCTCTAATAAGACATAGTGATTTTTTGGTGTATATAAGGCAAAAAATTATAATTGGCTCCAGTTATAAAATTTAGAAAACTAAGTCACTGCCTTTCTAAAAGAACCTTTTTATGTCAATAGATTTAGTGTTTTCAATGCCTAAAGAAAGATCTTTAAGGTCGATAAAAAGTCACAGCAAAGCCTAAATTAAAGAATTAACATATCACAAGGGTGATATGTTACTTCTTGATAAGCACGCCTAACAAAAAAATTAAATGCTAAAGCACTATTTTAATGTCAGCATGACATATAAAAGACAAAATGCAAAATAAAAATAAAATGGAATTCTGGGCTGCAGAATAGTCTGTCTCATTAAAAAAACCTCAAATTGAGTTTCAACTAGCAGAATAATAATATAAGAAAGAATAAACAGTGAAGAGATATTTCCTTTCTACTTACTTTCTCTTGCCTTTTGACCGCTATTGTTTTAATTTTTAAAAAGAATAAGACCCTTAAAATGTGAATTCTATAGAGACACTCTTAGTCATAAACAAAATATGTAGAAACCAGAAACCCTGAAGTTTTGATATAAAACAAAAATGAATTTACCTTTGATATTTGAAAATGTCAAAACGGGTATCAAAACCCATTCTTGAAGGCTTAGGATAAACAATTTCAAAAAGCCATAAAAAATTTTACCTAACAGTTTCTACAAGGCTGAAATTTCTTAGACTACTAGAAAGCCTTCTACGAGGCAAGCTAGTTTTTCTTTCATGGCCACACTTGAACCAGGAAAAAAATAACCATATATTTATTCAAACTAACAAAGCATTCAGAAAGGTAGCAGATTGTGATATTTCTGTTTCATGAGACAAAAAGGTATAATATTTAATTTCCTTAGTCATGCGTCCTTTCCCCCTGTAATCATTTCAGTCTTTCTTAAAAAGTTTTTTTTTAGAAAAGTTTTTAAAAAGTTAGACATATGAAGGTAGACATATGAAACTGGGGAATTATAATGCATGTAATACTAAGAAAACAGATTAAGAAACAGACAGCACAGTTCATGCAGCGATAGAGAAGAGATGAAGTCTGCTTGTTGTCCTGAATAAAAGAGGACACTGACCTGGGAGAATCAGGGGTGGTTCCACTTCTTTCACTTATAGCTGGAATTTCCGTAAGTTTCACACATTTCTTTTCCTTCGCTGGCTGAATATTCATGGGCAGATTTTCGTGAGGAGAGAGAATGACTCCTGGTGTGTTTATAGAAACTGTCTTTTCTAACGGTGGGGTGTTACCTTCTAAATTGTTAGAACAGGACTGTGCCTCCTCTTTCTGAGGTGATAATCTACAAACTTCCTCAGCAGCACTGCTGGCACATACACTGTTAGAGGTGGTTATATTCACAGGCAGAACCTCACGCCTCTTTTTGAGTACAGGGACTTCAATTTTCTCTGAGAATAAAAATCATTAAAAATATATCCAGTTAATAAATCAAAGACACGATCAACATAAAGAGGTAGAACTAATTATTGATATATATTTTTTCCTTTCTTTTTTTCTCATTCTTTTAAAACTCATTCATTTCTTTATTGATATATATTGCTTCTGTCTTTTATATCTTTCTTTTTCAAGGAATCCATTAATTTTATCTTTTAAAGGTTATCTGGCTATAAATTTTCCTTAGGGAACTCAATATATTAGGCTCTAGGAAGGAACATGTAAAAGTTCTTTTCTGGTGTTCTGATATAAGTTGCATGGGGCTTCATGAGACTGCCGTGTAGAGATGAGGAAGGATATAGTGGCTAAGAGTCAAGGAATCCAGCCAGGTACAAGTCCTAGTATAAGCACTTATATAAGCACTAGCATAAAATCTTGGGGAAGTACTTAACCTCTCTGAGTTTTAATTTCTTTACCTTTAAAATGGGAATTAAAAATACCCACTTCACTCAATATTGTGTTGTACAGATTAAAGAAACAAAACAGGTCAAATTCTCTGAATGTGGTAATTTGTGCCTATTAGCCTCACCTACAAAATATATTCAAAAACTGAGTACTTCTATCATGGATATCTCCCCAGTTCAAACTCCATCATCATGTCACACTGCAGACTACAATAGCCTTCTACCCCTACTGCCTAACATAACATCAGTCTATCTCCTCTGAAGTCACTGAAGTAATCGCTATGTCTTCCCTAACCCTATCCCAAGGTGCCTTTATTTTCAAAATCAAAATTTTAGTGAAGTTGGAGAACAATGGTCAAACATGGGTTTGGTGTTCCTGCTCTACATTGATGTTTTAAAATCGTTCTTTTCCCTTTCTCTTGCACTGCTCCTTTGAAACCCACATCATCTAGATTCACTATACTTCCAAGTCTCTTTGCTATGTTCAGTTCAGCAGACCTTTTAAAGTCGAAATAGTAAATCTTAATCAAGAAAGCCTATAAGAATTAGGGAAGATGAGAGAAAAAGAAGTCTTTTTAAACTATAAAAAACCTTACTATTGCTGACAACCTCCCCACTATTGTTGAGACTAACTCGTCACTGAGTAAATAATGAAGAAGAGAGTCTTAGGCAATGTGAACAGAGTAGGGGCGAACACTGGCTGAAAATCTGTAACCTAAAACATGTAACACTTTTTTTGGTCGAAGAACCATCACATTCTTAGACTTTTTTTACTTTTGGACTTTCATTTTTAAATTTACATATAGTAAAATCACTTCTTATGTATAAGATGCACAGCCTATATCGTTAGGCTATTTATTCTCTATCTCAGTGATTAAACTTGCT
>NW_011888811.1:428481-444582 GCF_000151845.1 Pteropus vampyrus
TTTTAAAATCGTTCTTTTCCCTTTCTCTTGCACTGCTCCTTTGAAACCCACATCATCTAGATTCACTATACTTCCAAGTCTCTTTGCTATGTTCAGTTCAGCAGACCTTTTAAAGTCGAAATAGTAAATCTTAATCAAGAAAGCCTATAAGAATTAGGGAAGATGAGAGAAAAAGAAGTCTTTTTAAACTATAAAAAACCTTACTATTGCTGACAACCTCCCCACTATTGTTGAGACTAACTCGTCACTGAGTAAATAATGAAGAAGAGAGTCTTAGGCAATGTGAACAGAGTAGGGGCGAACACTGGCTGAAAATCTGTAACCTAAAACATGTAACACTTTTTTTGGTCGAAGAACCATCACATTCTTAGACTTTTTTTACTTTTGGACTTTCATTTTTAAATTTACATATAGTAAAATCACTTCTTATGTATAAGATGCACAGCCTATATCGTTAGGCTATTTATTCTCTATCTCAGTGATTAAACTTGCTAGTTGTCCTCTAATATCTGCCCTACTATCTTTCCTTAATAATAGAATCCTCAAGATGTAGTTGGGAACATGAACTCTGAAAATCAAGGCTGCATTTCTCAGCTTTTCTTTTAGGCAGGTGAGGCCATGACTAAATTCTTCTCCAGAAGTATATTGACAAACAATACAAATGAAGCCTGGCTCCTGGCACTAAGCAGTCCAGGAATGCCTCCTCCAGACTTTTATCAGAGGAAGGAATAACTACCTAACCTATTTAACTCCTCATTATTTTAGGTTTTCTATAAACAGTATTAACTAATATAGATCCCAGACATCAGCTGCCTCAACAAAAGTGAATTATTTGGTACTATTAAGATGCTGCAATCTTAAATGGAAAAGTCTCAGATGTCAAATTCTACTATACAAATATTCAAAAAAATGCCTATTATATTTGTGCACACCTAGTACCCAGTTCTCTTAGAATTTTCCTCCACATTCTGAAGCAATACATTTTTTACTAGTTACACAGCCACAAATTAGTTTGTAATGGGATTTCCATAAAGCTATAGTAAGAAAAATATTTGGTATGACCTCTCAGAGCTTCTCATGATTTAAAAGACAAAATATATGAAGCATACATACCTTCAGGTTCATACTTCAGTTTTAACTCATCTATTTTAGCTCTCAGTTTCATATTTTCACTTTGGAAACGCTGGAGGCATCTTTCATTGGCAAAAAGTTTTCGCTCAATATCCAGAGCCCGCTGGCTCTCAAATAATGCTTTCATTCTCTGTATGGACAATTCACCCTTAGTGCTTTCATTTTCTTTGCTATATTAATAGGGGAAACCAAGAAATATTAAATGAACATAAATATAGTTGTCAGTGCAAATCTTTTATTATATATTTAAACTGTTAGTAAAAAAAAATACATTTCCATGGGGTTTTTAATAACAAAAAAACAACAAACAAAATAAGCTTTAAGAGCACTTTTAAATTGAAAAAAATCTCATGCATTCTTCAAAGGAAATGGACAATGGGGAGGGATGTTCTTTCCACATTTATGCATGTATAAATATAATCCTTTAAGTTTAAAATTATATATTTATTCTTGAAAAATTTAGATTATAAGAATATTTTCTACATTAAAGTTCTTTTCACTTACCAATCTAAGAAGCTAAAACATTTAATTATTCATTAAAAGTCTTGTTTCTTCAATAATTAGCACTAATTATGTCTTGAATAAATCTCATTTGCTGCCTAGAGATATTTTTGTTGCCTTCTTTTTTGGAATTTCTTTGGTAATGTAAAACAAAATCTGTAGTTACTGACACTACTTATTATAAGCAAGTCAGAACAGTCTCCATCTTTCCATCCAAACGACACTTACTTTAAGTTGTCAAGCTTTATCTGAAGTAAATCTGTGTAATAGGTGTTATCTTTCAGAGCAGCAGAGTTGTCTGAAGGTTTAGATTCCATACTTTCATATAAACTCTAAAGAAAACAATTCTTATTACTTAAAATAAATAACGTTAGGTTAGCATATGTTTATTAATGATATCAGCTGCCACTTACTGAATGCTTATCACATAGCAGGCACTGCACTAAGCACAATCCACTTAACTCGCTTACCTTCTGAACAGGTACAAGAATGGGCATTCCCCTCATACAGATAAAGGAACTGGTTTAAGATGCTACAGGCAAGTAAACTGAGAAGAGATTCTGAACCAAGATCTGTTTCCCAAGCCTAAGCTCCTAACCACATCTGTAGTCTCTGGATTCTCTCTCCTTTTAAAATGGAAGAAATACACTATGGGTTTAATTCTGGCCTTTCTGACAAAGCCTCAAATTAGAAAAATATAAAAAAGGGTAGAAATACTTAGTCATTTTTGGTGCCCCGTCTTCTGAGATTCTGATGGAATCTCTATATAATTTCTCTAGAGGAAAAAAATTTTCATCTGCTTAAAAACTGGTAAATAATTTTAAAGATTGCAGGTTAAAACCTCTTGATTAAAGCCATTATTTTCAAAGTATAGTGCTGAGCCCACTAGTGGGCCACATACACCTGCCAATTGATGTACTACAAATTTAACCGAAATTATAGTCCTTTTGACAGTCCTTATAAGAGAAAATTATGTAAACTTAAAGTTTCATAATATACTAATGGCTACAATTAAGAATACCTAAGAGGTTAACATTTTAAAAATGTCATTTATAAAATTTAATTAGTTCTTCAGTTAGTGAGAAGTTATCTGTGCTCCCTAATTTATAAATTCAATTAATTCTAATAAAAATACCAACAAGGCTTTTTTAGAGCTACACAAGATGTTCATAGAGAAAAACAAATATGCAAGAGTAGCTAGGAAACACTGAGAAAGAAAAGCTACTTCTGTAGCATTCCTGTCAAAAATACATAGCATGATTCTAATCACTTCACAAAAACCCAAAATGAGGGACAATCTACAAGTAACTGGCTTTCTCTTCAAAAATGCCAGGGTCATGACTGATAAAGATGGAAGACTTATTTCAGATTAAGGGCAACTAAAAAGACTTGATAATTAAATACATGTAATAATGGATTGGACCCCAGAAAGAAAAGCATTCGGGGTATTTTTGTTTTGATATAAAGGACATTGAGATAATTGTTAAAATGTCAAAGACAGCTAATACTAGGTATCACTGTTAATTTCCTGATTTTGATCATTGCACATGGTTATATAAGAGGATGAACTTCAATAACATTGAGGTACAACTTACAAGAAAAGGAATATCTGGTTTGCAACCTACTCTCAAATGTTTAAGAAAAAAATATATAGAGAGAGAGACAGAGAAAATAATAAAGCAAATGTAAAGCTGACAATTGGGGAACCTAGGTGAAGGGTATACAAGCATAATTTTATAAGTTTTCTGAAAATTTGAATTTATTTCAAAAATTTTTTAAGAAGTAGTTTATTAAAGATTTCTACAACATAATGTTGGACAACGTGAAAAAGCTCCTACTGTACATCTATTAAAAAATGAGGTGGACAGCATGAAAAATAATCAATTGCTGATAACATGCAACATGAGGAACAAACCTCGCTGATGTAATATTGAGTTGAAGATAGAATGATTCCATTTTATATGAAGCTCAGGAATATTTGTACATGTAACGCTCATTAAAAAGAGACGTGTTAAAACTCAATGAGTTAAACTCTAAAGATATGGGCACTTTGAGTTATAATTTACACACAATAACAAGTATGAGGTTAGTTTACTCTGCCTCTACTAAAAAGAAGTGATACTCAGAATTAGTGAAAAGTAAAAAAGAAACTAGAAGAAAAAATTTAATAAACATATTCAAGTTAAAATATTAAGATATTCAAACCAAAATTTGGCTGTTTCTAAAAGGTGTTACACATACCTTAAATTTCTCCAGATTTCTAATTTCACCCAAGAGATGTTTAATTTCACCATTCTTCTGCTCTAACATGGCAAACAACCGTTCCTGCTGCTCAAATTCAGTTTGAGACCCTTTCATTTGTAGCAATGTGGCAATCTGTAACTGGAAAAAACAAAATTAACCACCCCCCCTCATAAAATTGAGTGGGGGAGAGGAAGATTCTGATCACTATAGCTTTGGTTTAACTCATATTTTGTACATTACTTTGAACTCATTTTGAAAATTAAACTAATTAGCTATTTCTAGTCTAATAATCTAATAACCTGAAGACATTTATATCAAAAAGTGTAGATACTTATCTTGCCTATTTATGAATGATATATGAAGTCCATAACAATTATGTGTACTTCTATGAAACATAATTGAACTGCATGGCTTTGGTCTGGAAGCATATCACTTCACTGGTAAATAAGCCTGGCCAAATGCTATACTCTACTTATCATACACACTCTCATTTAAGAGTCTGATGAGGTTTATAAAAAAATTTAAATAACTTCAATAGTATTACGTGGGAGAAATTAAGCTGCTCACATTCACAAATGTGAGATTCATAAAGCACAAGGATGGAAAGCAAAGGGTAAAAACGCAATCAAAGAATATTGAAGAAATATTCGATATATATTTTTTCAATGTTTTTTAAGAGCAGCAATAAACTTACCTAATTATGACTCCACTTAAACCTAAAGTCACATAGCAATTGAAAAGAAATTAACTAAAATTCACACCTAGCATTTCTTTCTGCTTCAGAAATTTCTGGAGTTCTAAAATGTGTCAATTAGTTTAAATATAGTTTCAAGAAAAGCAAACAATGATATAAGAGTGCAGGTATTGCTACAAGAGAGAAAGACAGTGCTTAACATTTTCAATGATCCATTTTTTGTTTCTGCTTCAGACTGGTGGCTAAATACATTTAGCCTAAGAAGATCCAGAATGCTACTTATGTCTAAGGTAACTTCGGTAGTATTAAGTGGGGGAAATTATTACAGTTTGAGATATCATGGGAACGTTGGCAGATTAACAGTAGTAGCCCAACAAATACTGAAAGAAAACAGAGCAAATATGAAAAAATTTACAAAGACATCAGATACGAGAGAGCCTCAGTACATCAGGCAGCACAGTCAAAATTCTAAGAAATAAAAGCCACAGCTATTTTTTATTAAGTCAGCACTTCTTATTTGCCAAGTACCATCTAAGTACTTTTGTTTATGCTTTTATTTAACTCCAGGACAATTCTAAGAGGCAGGTTCTATCATCTCTACTTTATAGAAGAGGTGACTGATGCTCTGAAAAGTAAAAATACTTGTCCAAAGTAACACGGCAAACAAGTGACAGAATAAAGATTCAATCCCATCTAATGCAAGGCTTAATCACTGACCTTTCCTACTCTAGAAAATCTCATCATCCAAAATAAAAGGCAAGAAGTTTTCCAGATTCCAAGTTATCATGTTAGGAGAGTTAGGTACAACAGGAATCAGGATTATAAGGGCTGGTATAATACTGAAATCTTTCCAATGTCCACATGTTTTTCTGTTACCATCTGTTTGACTAAAATGACGATCAAGAAACCCTTAACATTAAAAGGGCCTATATGCTTGACTTAAGGAACTACAAGGAAAGGAAATACAAATTTCACCCTATAAATAAGCCTTTGGGAGAGAACTAAAGAATGGTGAGAAAGCTGGTTTTAGCTGAAGTAGAAACTTTAGGGCTATGCTCAAACAAACAAACAAACAAACAAAACACCAAGCCAACAGCAGGAAATAAAAACATTTGATTCTCTTTTTTCTCCACCCCACTAAGATAGATTTATATGTCTCTGACAAGGCTAGTGGAGTAATTATTTAAAAAAAATCAATCAGTGGATACTAAATACTCTACTACTAAACCTTTACTATAGGATTTTTAAAAATATAAATAAATCTTTTGCTCAATTTAAAAATGTTGATTTTTTTCTAAAGTTCTAGAAATAACTTTCTAGTACACTCTTTGAAGGAAAAGATGCTTTCTTTGATATATCTGTACACGAAATACCAATACAAAACAGGTTTAGTAAACCTTTGATGGTGGTAATTCTATACCTTCATTCTTTGCATCTGTTCTCTATTAAATGCATTTTGCTTCCTTAGTGACTGATACTTGATTTTCATAGTGACAAACTGACATTCCATTGCTGCCCTTCGATCTTCTACCTAGAAAATATTAACATGTTTAATTATGCTTGTATTAAGTGAAACGTTAATTTAATCATCGAAATGTCTGTACGAAATGTAAGGACCTCTGCAAACAAAGAGTTGCCTTTACTACTGGGGTCCAGGGCTTGCTGGAGTGCCTGGTCCAATTGCACTTGAAGATCTTGATTTGCTACACGAGCTTTCTAAATTCAAAAAAGAAAACAATTTAGCTAATAGACATTAGATTAGCAAGAAAACGACTTATTACAAATTAGAAAAGATGTTACCACAATCATAATACCTCTAGGGCATTATAGTAAGAAACTGCTTCTTTCTCTCGCTCCTCTTTTTCCTCTTTAAGCCGGTCTACCTGGCGTATTAAGTTAGAATTAAGAAGTTCTAGTTGTTCTTGTCTGTACTGTAGTTCATTCACTTCTTCTTTGAGGGTGGTCTATTTAACAAGAATTGAAAAAGAGGAAACTCATGAATACTCCTTTATTTAGCGGCTGCTCAGTTTACGTATCGGCAATGATTCACACTTAAAACTAAAGAAGTAGTCAAAGGTTTTAAGATGCATAATAAAATAATAAAAATTACTAAAATTTTCAGTAGAGAATTAAATAAAAGGCTCTAGAGATTTTCTTTCCTATGAATTTAAGGCTTTAATTTTTAATCTTAGCCTGCAATGAAAAAACTATGTTCATATGCATATCAACTTCCAAAGGACAACATTTTATGTTGGGCATTTATGACACAAACTAGGATCAGAGTCAATTTCTCTAAATTCTTCTAGAGGTTTCATTAATCTAAGGTCTGCTTTATGTAATCATATAATCTAAAACTTTATTATACATGAAATAATCCACTTAAAAACTATATAAAACATTTTTAATTAGATCAAAATTAGGCCAAAAAACATTTCAGCCTTAAAACTAGCTCATAAGATTACAAAAACATGTAAAAAATATGCAAGAAGAAAACCTGAGAACACGTATGCCATAAAAATTACCTTCACACTTTCCATTTCAGTCAGCTCAATTTGAAGAGCCAGCATCTCTGAAGACATGCTTTCGTGTACACGTTCAGACATTATCCGCATTTCCTCTGATTTACAAGAGAGGAGTTCCTTCTGATGATGTACTTTGTGCTTTAGCTGCTTTTCACTAAGCCTAGCTTCATCTAATTCTGCTTTCAGTTTTTCTAACTAAATAAAAAAAAAAAAATCCACAATCTTATTAATCAAAAGGTTACTGAATGTCATCAGAACATAAGTTGCAGTACAAACTGTTTTGGTACCTGCATGATAACTATTTTGGAAGACTGTCAAGCAGAACAAAACTATTTAATAACTCTTCCTAAAATGTTACATAGTTCCAAATCTTGGTAAACTAAGAGCATAGCTTTAAAGGAAACAAACTTATCGCAGAAGGGTGAAGCTTCACGGTCAGTCCTAGGTTTAACCTGTCTCAGTTTCATCCCTCACATACAAAAGTGGTAAATGACTGTACCCACCAACACAACTCTCAACTGAGGCTCTCAACCGAGATTGGGTGGGTAAAACATTCAGGACCATGCCTAGCATTCACTAAATGGTTTCTGTTATCAATAAAAAACTTCTGCTTGGTATCCAAGGTAATGATTTTCATCTAAACTGAATTATCTTCAATAGCATTTCAACATTCTTGAAATATATCCTGATATTTTCTATTTAAAAAATTAGAGCCTCTTAGCTTGATTTGTTCTCCCTTTTCTACTTTCATGATATAAAATAAAAAATGTCAGCTGAACGATCTATGTGAATGGCCATCTCTGAAAAATATCACTGACTGACCCAAACGTACTGCATGATAAGACTACTGAGGTTTCTTATTTGGCCAAGTCTAGGCATCTTTTAATAGATAGTGGCATGCCTTATTTTATAAACATACAAATAATCCACATACATAAACAAAGTAGGCCTGGATTCCTGACCCCTTTGGCTGCTGTATGAAGAATGAATGGAACAAACAGCAATGACAGAAGCAAACTACCTGGATAGAGGGCTATAGTAGTAGTCTGGGAGAGAGATGGTAGTGATCTTCACTAGAGTGGTAGGAGCGCAGATGAATGTTTTATACGTCAAATTCTTAGAACTTGTTGATGGATTAAATGTGAGAAATAAGTGAAAGAAAGATAGCAAATATAGCTCCAAAATTTTGGCACAAGTGATTTGAAAACATCACTTGTGAGACTAAAAATATCTTTTGACAGATTTAGTATTTGCTCCACTGAAAAGCCATCTCTATAATTGGCCTTGCCTCAGTCTCTGAATATTTCCTGCATTATCCTTTTTTGTTTAGGTAATGAAAACTACTGCTAAAATGAAAATAACACCAGAGTGGGTGGATGGGGGTGCATCATTACCAGTCAGTAGTGGTGTCTCAACTAAAATTACTTTCAGACAAGCCGGATTACTACTTGCCAGAAAGGTATGAGAGATGATTCTAAGTATTACACAAAAGTATATTTTTATAGTTATGTTTGTACTGCATATTAGGAAAAAAATATAACCAGCTCAAACATGCAAGTTCATTGATATCATTACTTAAAATGAGAAAAGATTTAAAAGGTCCATTTAATGAGAAATTATGTAATAGTATAGGTGGTACACATGAAACACTGAAAATTGGAAAACAGACTTTTGAGAAAGCAGGATAAAAGTAAGGCTAGAGAGGGTTCTGAAAAGTATGGACTCTATACAAAGAGGAGCCACAATAAAAGTTATGGATTCCTTCGAAGTAACCTGAAGGCACTGTGTAGACAGGGGTGCCAAAAGGGAATGGATAGTCACTGAATCACCGTTTATTCTGTATTTATGCTTGAAATGGAGCCAATATAATGTGTCATTAGACTAAGTGTAGTGACACAGGCTTGAGAATCAGCCTCAGTTCAAATTTTGATTGATAATTTCTAGCTTTATAATTCCATCCAAGATAATCAGTTTAAATATTGGTTTTTCTCATGTTATATGGAGATAATAATGGTATCTCCCTTATGGAGTTGTTATAAGAAATTAAATCATATATATTAGTTTATCTTCAATAAACAAACTATAAAGTAACAATTCTAATGTATACTAATTTACAAGAAACTATTTGTTTCTTCTGGGGAATTACAGATATACCACTAACTGTAGTGAAAGCTAGGGGACTAATCTTTCTGAAAGAGGACTACCATACCATATGCTATAAGGAAAGACATCATGCCGGTCACTAAACTAAAACTCCACAATGAATATCCAGTTACTAAAATTAAATAATTGTATTTAATCACTAGAATGTTATTTATACAAGTTCCTTAGATAAACTCTTGTTTCTCAGTATTTCTACTCCTAACATTAAGATGATAGAACCCTTAACTTCAGCTAGATTGCATGGATGGTACTAAGAAAATCTTTATCACCTAATGTTTACAGACTGCTGTATAAGAATGGAACATTTTTTGTTCTGAAGTACATGGACATCCAAACCTTATTTTTTAGTTCATTCACTTCCTGTCCATGGTTTCTGCTCAGTTGTCCTTCTAATTTCTCCAGGTGCATTTTTTGATCTTGTTTAATAGCGTCACATTCAGAGCTCAAACTTTCTAACATTCGACTCTTGAGCTCAACTTCTCTCTGAAGTGTGTATTTTTCTTGTTCATAATTCTGAAAGCAGATTCAAATACAATTCAGTTGCATAAAAATAACTTAAAGCCATCATATATAAGCAGTTCTCACCTTCAATTGTTTCATTCCTGTTTTATACATTTGCTGCTTTTTAAGTAACAGTTACATGTAAAATCTGGAATAATTTTGTAGCCAATCAGTCTTAAAAAACTCCTACGGTTACTTTGAGACTGCATTCAAGTCTATGGTAGGGATATGGTAATTGCTTCTATGCACTGCCAAAGAAGTAAAAAAGGGTTCCATGGCATGTCAATGTGGCATATAATCTCTGCTAGGGGAAAAAAAAAAAAAAGAAAAAGAAAAAAAAGTAATAACACTTATCAAACCATTACTTGGTTTGATAATAACATGCTTTACTCATAGCTCTTAATAAAAGGAAGAAACAGTAGACTAGGTGTAAAGTGAAATACTAAGTCAGCCCTTACTTTTAGAATGTAGTCACCTAATAAATGTTCACAAATGACTACTTGAATGAATACTCCCTTGAGACAAAAGGAATATTTAATAGGACTTTTTCTTACTGACAAGAAAATTTAAAGATAAAAGGGGCATCAGTTCAAAATCCTTCAATAAGGTTAAAAAAATAAGATTAAATAAAAGATAAAATTAAAAAGTAAAAGCTGCCATCAGTTATTTTTACCTGCTATATTTAAATTTTGAGATGGAAGTTTACATGTTACAGTTTACTAAATAACCTGATTTATTGAGTTTTTTCAATAAACATGTGTCAGACATTAGGGATACAGTAGTGAACAAGACAACAAAATCCTCTCTCTCATGGTGTTTTTAATGTGGAAGTAATTAGCATTACAGAGAATTAAGAGAGTGAATAATGGAAAATTTACAATACATAGTCGGCCTCTCTGCTGAGGTGACATCTAACAGAAACCTCAAAGTTGAGAACTCAATCCATTCCAAGTGAGGTATGAATAACTCAGATGGAGGCAACAGCTCATATAAAGCTCATAAGGCAGGGCTGGTATAGCTAAGAACAAGAGAAAGTAGTCTGAGGTGAAGTCAAAGGTTGGCAGGGGTCAGATCACATAGGGATTTGCAAACCCAGGTAAGAAGCTTGGATTTTTTGTAAATATAATTGGAAGCCATTGTATGTTTTTAGCAGGGCTGTGACATTTCTTGTTTATTCTTTGATGACCACTTGGCTGCTGTATAAAGAATGAATGCATGAACAGCAATGAGGGAAACAGGCAACCTGGTTAGAAGGCTACGGTAGTAATCTAGGGGAGAGATAATGGTGGTCTGGACTAGAATGGCAGTAGCGTAAATGAATGTTTTATAAGTCAAGTTCTTAGAGCTTATTAATGGATTAAATATGATAAATAAGAGACAGAAAAATATTGAGTAAAACTACGATTTCTGGCTTGAGCAACTGGATGGATGTTATTACATTTACTAAATAAGCTAAAGAAAACTGCAAAAGAATGTTTGGTTAGTGGGCAAGGGAATCAACAATTCTGTCCGTTTATATTAAGTTTGAGATGTCCATTAGCAGGCAAGTGAATACACAAGTCTAGACCTTAGAGGACAAGTAAGGACTTGGTGTAGTGTCAGGGGCATTTAGATGTTATCTAAAGCTATGAAACGAGTGAGGTTACTTGTTTCATAAGAAGAGTGCAGACAAAACCAAATATAAAATCCAATACATGAAGAGAGCAATCATAAATTGATTTTTCAAACTCAGAATACACTGGGTGGGAAAGTACATTAGGAATTCATTTAGTTCATTCCCCTTTACAGGATGAGAACTAGATCTAAAATATTCAGAAAATAAAAATAATATTAATTACTAGACAACACAAATCTTCAATAGCTAAGCACACCCTAGTAAACAGAGGAGTCTAGAGTCCTACCTCAGTTATGGTCATTATTTCATTACGACATTTATCTAATTGTGTCTGCAATTCATTTTGACTCTCTACTAGTTGTAAACCATACTGTGCAGCTTTCAGTCGTTCTTCTTCAACCACTTTGAGCTTGCGACGAAGATCTGCAATTATATCTTCCTCCATAATTTTTTCCTATTTTTGGTCAGCTGTAAATAGAGAAAATAAAAGTATTTAAGCTAAAAAAAACTTCATACAATGATGTCAATTAAAATATATATTTTTTTCAATACCACTGTGATACAAAAACATAGTATGAAAGATTTTCTTCCTGATTTTTAAGTGGTTATATTTACATTCTTGTTCTAAGAATGTCTGATTTCATTACCTGATTTGTGATCAAATCAAACAGAGCAAAAAAAGATATATTTAATTTTGCTCTTAAGAAATGCAGTATCCGGAAACTGTTCAATGTTGTGTGCTAAGCTTCCTTAAATGCTGTTAGGGTGAGTCTCATAATTATATCATTATACAGGTAATTAAGTTAAGACAAGAATGAAAGAAATCAAAAAACTTTATAGTAGCATGACTGCTACTTAACATATGAAAAGGCAGCTTTGAATAAGGTTCATAAGAACCATCACGTCCACAATTTTTCACAATAGTGATGACTTCCTGAACACATTAAATTTGCCACATTAAACATGCTTTATTGAAAACAGACTCACTAGTATTTTCCTAGTTATTCATAAGAAGGCATGCAAAACAGAAACCATGTTCAGAGTAAAGAACATTGCTGTCATTTTACATTTTTAAGCAAGGACTTAAATTATAGAGAAACATTCCGCTTTAACTCAGCCTCACTTATCATCTTTTCCAAACTGGTCTCAGCCTCTTAGGCCAGGCTCAAACTCAGCCTTGCCTTCAAAGGGCAACAGTCCATTATCAAGGTGTTCCCCCATGTCTCTAATCAATGTAGTCAAATATGTTCTTGAATGCGTTGTATGCTGAGTCCACTCTGTATACTTCAGATACATCAGATGTCAAATGGACCAAAATGGATTTTATATTTGGTTTTGTCTGCACTCTTCTTTCATGAAACTTACCTGCCTGTAAGCACTAACCATATAATAATTAAATAAACTAGCAAGTAGAAATGAGGAAAGAAAAACAAACGGACAAGGGAACTTGGAAGAGGTCCCCCTTAATACCAATTCAAACATGTGTATATGTTTGAACTGATATTGTTTAACTAGGGTGAAATTTAAAACAAGTATTGGAGTGGAGGGAGGCCCTCAGGTGACTTCTGAGCAAAGTCTTGGAGAGTATAAAAGAATGAACCCATGTACCTATTTAGGGAAAGAATGTTCCAGGCATAGGTGTAGCACTATATCAGAAGGAAGCCCAAAGAATGTGTAAGACAGAGTTCAGGTCGCAGGATCACAGGAGATAACAGGGGAGAACAGGCAGATCACGCCATTGTAAGCTTATCTCTGGGTGAAATGGGAAATTATTGCAAAGTCTGGAAGAAGAGAGTTGATACCTTTAAAAAGATCATTTTGGCTGCTATTTTTAAGATTTTGAAGGTTAGCAAGTTGAAAGCAGAAAGACCAGGTGAGATGATTGCTCACACAAGGTTGTTGCATGAGGTGAGAAATGGTCAGATTTTACATATAATTTGAAAGTAAAGCCAACATTTTCTGACAAATAGAATGTCGGATTGTGAAAAAGAGAGAAGTCAAAAATGCCTCCATGGCTTCTAGCCTAAGTAACTAGTAGAACAGATTTGCCATTAGCTGAGGCATCAAAAACTGTGAGTAAAGACTATTTTAGACAGAAAATCAGAGGCTTAAGTGTTGGGCATGAAATATGTCAAGTAAGCAGTTGGCTACAATTAAAAGGAGAGGGATCTGGGCTGAAGATAGAAATTTGGGAGTTATTAGCATAAATCCTTGATCCTTGATATCACCAGAGGATGAGCATAATTAAAGAAAAGAGGGCCAAGGAGTGAGCCCTAACAAGAGACAGGAAAGCAAAACAGCAAAGTATAAATTAAACCAAGAGGATGCACTGTCCTGGAAGCCAATTAACAAAAGTATATTAAGGAGGTACATGTGATCAACTGTGCCAAATGCTAAGTCAAGGAGAGAACAGAGAATTGGCCATTGGATTTTAATTCAGAGGTCACTAGTGACCCTAAGAGCAGTTTTGGTGGAGAAATGGGGGCAAAAACCTGGCTGGAATGAGTTGGAGAAAGAATAATATGAGAATAGGAGACAGCAAGTAGTTTTGCCACAAAGGAGAGTAGATAAATGGGGCAGTACCTGGAGGGGAAGTAGGATCAGGTGTTTTGTTTTTTTGTTTCATTTTTAAGATTAAAAAAAAAAATTAAGAAAAATTATTACAATTCTAAAAAGTTTAAGAAGAAAAAATAACAGTATGCTTGTATGCCATCGGATAGATGCAGGAGAGAAGAAAAACTGATATAAAAGACATGGAAAATTGCTGGAGTGATGAGTAAAGAGGATGAGGTCTAATGCACAAGAACTAATTTTAGACAGAAGTATGAATATTTCATCTACAATAAGAAAAAGCAAAGTATTATGGGTACAGACATTGATAAGTAGGTAGATATAGTGGTGAGAGTCTGCATAGTACTCTTCTAACTGCTTCAATTTATCTGTGAATTAGAAAGCAAGGTCTTTAAGAATGAAGATGTAGAGGTTTTAGAAGAGAAAAAATAAGTATCCTACATTATCCAAAGCTGGCATTAACTGCTCTAAAATGCAAGACCTTTCCAAAGCCTGTACATAGTGGGGCCAGCCACTAACTGTTACACTGTTAATTTATATTTGTTGAGGATTTGCCATTTGACAGGAAAAGTGCTTTAAACACATTATCTCACTGAATTAAGTACTATCACCATAAACATTTACTGAAGAAAAAAGAGCTAGCCTTAAGACATCCCCACCAGCAATGTCCAAAGAAGCCAAAATATTAGCTTCAAAAGAATTCAAAAATCATTCAAAACATTTGCTAGAATTCCTATTATGTGTCAAGTACTGTGCTATTGCTGAGAACACGATGACCTCCAAACTAGACAATATCCCTGCCTTCTTGAATCTTACAGTCTATGAGTGGAAAGGAATTAAGTCAAATAACTGAACAGTCACGTTACAAGTGTGGTAAGTGCAAGAGGGAGAGATGTATGGTGCTTTCTGAGACCATAACACAGAGGAGCTGTCCTAATCTGGTTAGTGGGGCCAGGGTAGGGGGAAATATGGACAGGAGAGATTCCCTAAGGAAGTGACTTTTCAGTAGAGGTCTAATGGTTGAGTACGAGTTAATCAATCTGCAAAGAGAGGGTTGGATAATAACTATATCTAATATGTGTCATACATTGTGCTTGGTGCTTTGCATACTTTATCTTATTTAATCCTCTCAACATCCCCATGGAATATAAAGTATTTCCCCTAATTTACACATGTGCAAACTGAGGCACAGAAAGGTTAACTTGCCCAAGGTTTATCAGCTATTAAGTGTCTAAAGGAGATGGGAATCAGGATCTGGATCGAAAGCCTGGCGTTCCTAACCTCTTTTCTGTTCTGCCTCTCGGAAAGAGCATACACAAAACATTTAGGAGACAGAAAGCTCTGGGAAACAGGTTGCCTGAGTTCTTACCCCACATTCACTACTCACTGGCTGCATAAACTTGGAACTTATTTAATGTCTTTTTGTCATCCATAAAATAAGGACAATAATATCTACCTAAAAGGATTTTTGAGAAGATTAAACCAGCCAATGGGTGAAGAGCAATTAGAGCAAACTCCGACCCGCAGCTGTCTGGGGAAGCCTGTGCAACAGAAACATAATGTGAGCTACATGTGATTTTTAATTTTCAAGAAGCCACATTAAAAAATATAAATACAAGTGAAATTCATTTGAATATTTTGTTTAATCCAGGAATCCAAAATATTATTTCCACATGTAATCACTATAAAAATTCGAAATCCGGAGTGTATTTTACATTTATAGCATTTCTCATTTGGACATGTGGCTAGTGGCTATGGTACCGGATAGCACAGATCTAGTGTTTCTTTCGGAGGCCGGCAGCCAACCCCGACTTCCATGTTTATGCAGAATCCCCGGGGGCAGCAAGGCGGCCCAACGGAAAATTGAGACCGGCTCGGAATTTGGTTTACACGAACTCCGTGTTCCGCTGAATAAACTGTTCTGGCTAAACGCCTCGGCGAAGACCCAGGCCCTATGTATCCTTAGGCTCTGCTCTCTCCTCCCCAGTATCCCTTCTACGCTGTTCCCCGCTGCTCCTCGGCAGACGCACTTTCCTTCAGGCCCTTTGCTCCTACCTCTCTCATTCCTTTCCCCTGCCGCTACAAGTGGCGACTTGTGATGGGAGTTCATCGCGCCCAGGTCCGTGAGGGTAACTAAACTCACCACAGAAACGTCAGCG
>NW_011888811.1:445275-484881 GCF_000151845.1 Pteropus vampyrus
TGTGTTTAAGTAATGAATTTATGTTTTGTAACCTGATACCTATTCATTATTCAGAAATAATAATAACCAACATTTCGTGAGCACTTCTGAGTCCTAGCTGCTGTTCTGTGGATCATGTGTTTTTAAGTCTCTTACCTACTTAAGGGCTTGGTCATATCCCCTCTCATTATTAGTTTTTTCTCTCCTATTGGCTCTTCCATATCAACATAAACATGTTTTCCTCTCAAAAAATATAATGTGAGCTACATATGATTTTTAATTTTTAAGGAGCTTTCCTCTCAATACTAACCTCCCTTGACCTCAATCAGCTACTACCCAATTTATTTGCTTCCCTTGATAGCAAAAGTCCTGGGGAAAAAAGTTTCGACTTGCTATCTTCACTTTTTTACCTTTTATTATAACTTTTTGCCACTTAAGATTTTGGTCCCTGCCCGTCCAGTGAAGTGGCTTTTCTCAATGTCACCAGTGAGTTCTAGTTTACAAAATCCATTATTTAGTCCTCACGTCTCTTGACATTTGACAGTTGATTGCTCTTATTGAGTCTTCTTTTAGGTCTTAGGATGCCACACCCTTCTTGCTTTCCTCTTCTTAATTTCCTTTGCAGACTTCTGTTTCTTATTGAGCTAGGCCAGGCCATAAAGGATTGATCTGGGTTTGTTGAGGGCATTCAAGGGTAATTAGCAAAATCATGGAAGTTATCCATATCACAATTAAGGTCATTCATTCTTTAGGAAGTGTCTGTATAGAATGCTGCTACTACCATCACTGGACACTAGGTGTCACAAGTTAAATGAATTCTAGATGGTCCCTGCTTGTTTAGATAAATGGCTTAAGATTCACAGTTCCATGAGGAGCACAGCAAAGAGAATGTAGTCAGCAGTAATGTAATGGCTATGTGTAGAGCCAGAGGGGTGATAAGAGTAATTTGGATCATTTCATAAACTATATAAATGTCTAACCAATGTACTGTATACTTGAAACTAATACTAAAATAAAATACTAAAATAGAACGATTCATAGTTCCAGATGCAGGTCCACATACCATGCACTAAATGCCAAGGATCAGAGAAAAAAGCATATATCTGTCATTTTGAGTTTACATAATGAGAGATGAGATTTTGCCTCCTCACACAGGATGGTGAATTCACCAAGCATAAGAAGGGAATTTCGATGCTGGGAAAAACACCGCCCCTCCTCTCCACCCGCCTCCACCACCAATACAATTCCTAATATAGCTGTTCAAAACTGGGATAGACATCCGTACTAAACTGGCCATCATTTCTTCACTGTGCCTGTTCTAGTGGAAATGAGATGCTGGTTATCAGAAATGATGAAGAAGGGAATGTTGCATTATACTGAAAGCTGTGTATATTTTGACATGAATTTACTGATTAAGTTTGGTTTGGGGACTATAGGTGAATAGTCTCTGTCCTCAAGGAACTTAGAATTTAGTGGAAGGGGCATTTACTAAACAATAAACCCTTACTTAGAGTATGGCTTAGACTGTCATGGTCCTTCATATTACTAAGTAAAGCTCCAAGCTAATCTTTTTGGGGTTAAGCAAGAATAAACCCAGGTCTCTGAGACATAAAGTTTGCAAACAAATGATAAATTTATAGGAGGGGCCAGGAGTTAAAGTGTTGGAAGTTACAGTCAAGGTCACTTAAGGTCGTGGTCATTGAAACCTGGAGAACGACAGATCAAGGAAAGAGGCAGAGGGGGTGGGGCGAAGGGAGAGAGAACGAGGGGAGAAGAGGGGAGAGCAGTGCAGGCTATGTGCAGGACTTCGGTGATTGTTTTAATTCACGGAACAGGAGGAGAATAAGGATCTGACAAAAGAAACAGAAGAGCCATTTGAGACGAGATCAGGAAATTGAATTGTCAAAGCCCCTTTTGTGATAATTTGATATCAAAACGAATAATTTTACCGGGGGCGGGTTTGATTAATAATAATAATGAAAATGACAACCCAGTCTACAGTCTCTCCTGGCCCTGCTATGTATAGCACCAGGTTCAGCTCTTCATGATCCCTATTGCTATACTCTTTTATGCCCTGAAGAGGTGCAACCCTCACTCAGAGCAAAGTTGTGCCATTCCAGTACTGTGGGCCTTTATTGGTTAACTTTCCAGCATTAATACCCTCCTCCTTTTCCTGCCAAAGCATTTTGATTATTCTTTGGGTAATTCATCTTTCCCTCCATTTTCAGCCATGTGGATTGTTTAAAATTGATACTACCCTTCAGCTTTAGGGTATTCCATCATTCGTGTTATAATAATTGGTTCAGAGGTGTGCATGTGACTGAATCCAAGTCAATGAAATAAAATGAGAAATTCACTGCTGGAAAAATGGATTTCGTTAACCGCTTCTGTACTTAAACTTCGCAGCCTAGAGTTGCCAGCTGCCGTCTTGGGTCCATGAAGCTTAAGTCTGCTTGAAAAAATCAAAAGCAGAGCTGATAAATAGCAAGGGAGAAGACAGTTCTGGTCATGCTGTTTGGGCCTTACATGAGGCTCCCCTTGAAGCTCGAGATATCCCTGAACCATTTAGTTTTTCTCAAGTGGATTCAATTTGAAATTCCTCGTTATTTGCAACATAGAGTTTTAACCAATACACTCTCAATAATATTTATTTCTGAGCTTTAGTGGACTAATCAACCTGTCAAATTCTTATTCTACATTTAAGATTTTATGAGGCTAAAACGGAAAGTTGTTAATTTCCAAAGAGAACATCTAGAGATGGCTCCTCTGAGAAAAATTCTTTGGTTAAACCAGAAGGAAACTTCATTTTAAATGAAGGAGCATTATGTATAGTGGAGGAAAATGAAGATCCTGACAGCTTCACGTAATCCCTCTCTTGGCACCACTTCACATTACCATTACGCCCCTGTTAAGCTAACTTCTTCAGGTGATTTTAGCACCTAAGCCAGTTAGAATTAACACTGAATATTTATATCAGTTGTGGTTTTCACTTGCCAAGAATAGTACCTACTCCAGTTAGTTTGATATAATGTACATTAAAAAATACTAGCATCTTAATTTTTCAACTATTTACAAGACTGTACTTGGTACTGATAAGTTCCTGTCTTTTGGTACCTGTTACATATTTCTTTTATTTTCCAACTAGTTGAGACTCTTTATCCACTACAGTGACCCAGATCTACACTGCTGAATACAAACATATTTACTGATGATTTACATTGCTCACCATTCTGATGCCCCAAATTTATTTGGTCTAATAAAGTGGGATGGAATTAAACTTAGGGTCCTGTTCTTTCTCTGAGAGGCTGAAACTATCACACTGTGTGTGTGTGAATTCAGTGGAAAGAAGTGACTGCCTCGATGTTGTAATGCTCAGTTTAATATATTTTATTCCTAGGAAAAACAACTTGGGAATGCACATAGTAAAAGGGGAAATGATGTCAGCACCCTCAAGGAAGCAACTGAATACACCTGTTCAGTAATGCTTGCCTATAAACTACCTCCTGTCTGTTACCACTAGGTGACAGTGTTTGCAAATATTTTATCTGAAGGAAGGGTCTTTCTGTTACAGAAGTTAGATTCTATTGGTAGATATGATTACCTTGCTAGTTTCGGCTAGATTAGGCAAATGCACATATTTGTTATAACCTACACTCTTAGTCATTTGCGATTAAAATTATTTTTTATCTGGAATACTCTTCTCCTTAGTTTACTCTAAGCTATAGACAAAATTGTGTCTGTCAGAATTCATATGGTGAAGCCCTAACCCCTAGTAGGACTGTATCTGGAGATAAGGGCTTTAGGAGGTAATTAAAATTAAATAAGGTTGTAAGAGTGGAGCCCTAATTCGATAGGATTGGTAACTTTATGAGATGAGGAAGAGAATGAGAGATCTCTTTCTTTTTCTGTGCAGCACAAAGGAAAGGCCATGTGAACATACAGTGAGAAAGTACATCTGCAAGCCAGGAAGAGAGCCCTCACCAGAAACTGAATGGGCAGCGCCTTGATCTTGGACTTACCATCCTCCAGAACTGTGAGAAATAAGTTTTCTGTTGAGTATTTTGTTATTGCAGCCTAAACAGACTTCTATCCTCTGCCTCATATTTTCCCTGGAGGTGCCCTATGACTAATGGTTAAGAATACAATATGTGTTCTGGAGTCAGCATCTGGGTTCAGTTGCAGGCTCTGTTTTCTAGTAGTGGTTGCATTTAAAAAATTGCTTAGCCCGTCTAAGCCTCAGTTTTCTCAAGTACAAAATGGGATGCAAAGTACCTAATTCAGTAGGTCATTGTGGAGTTTAAATGAGCTCATACATTTTCAACACTTAGTATCATGTCAGTAAATGGTAGCTATTATTAAGAGCATTGCCTCAACTCAGATGTCACTTTCTGGGACCCCTTTTTTCAATCCTAAGGCTAGGGCACACCCTCTATATATGGTTCATAGCACCCTGTTCTTAGCCTTTGGAACACTTATAATAATTTATAGCAATTTGTGTAATTTATGTCCATATTCTTCAATGAACTATAAGCTCTTTGAGTATAGAAAAGGCCTATATATGTTTTGCTCACTATGGCAAGTGTCATAGTACTTGGAACATGCAAAATGCTAACATCAAGTTCAATGAATAATGGAAAAATGCAATTCATTGATTTCTATGGGGAATCTATAAACTCTCTTTGAGAGATCAAAGTCAAGTAACTTATAAAAGAATTACTATTCTTAATCCTGAGTTTAAAAAGCTGAAAATTTATTAATCAGTTTATAAGAAACAATTAAATGTCCCAGAGACAATATACCAAATAAGTAGTTTAGGGTATTTGATATCCTCTGAAATTTTAATTGTTTCAGTCACCTATAACAATATATGTCCCTCACTTGAACCAATATTTCTTTATTGAGAATTTATGTATTGATATTATTTCTGTAATTCAAGCATTTTAAATTGTACTGGGGAACTTGGTATATAAAATAACCCAATTGGAAAGCCCTGTAAAACAGAGAATCCTTGGCTAAAGTAAATTTTCACTTTTTCCTAATATTTTATTATGTCTTGGACAGATTTATTTCCTGCAAAACAAATCTTGCACAAGTTGTCCTATTAATTTTCCCAAAGTAGAAAATATTAAAAAGGGTATACAATTTCAGTAATCCTAAAGTCCTTTGATTATGAAATGATCACCTTCATGAGTAAGGCTCAAAAACACAGTAATGAGAAATGTTAGTTATTTATCTTTGAAAGATAATTTTGTTTCCACAGTTTTCTAAAATATGAGAAACAAAATGTTTTATGGTCTTTATATACCTTACACAGACAGTTAAAGCTCCCTCTTTTCCTATCATGATAATAAAACTTTAGGCAGCCCTGATACTAGACTTGATCTTTTCTTTGTATTAATCATTATTTTGCTATTTTATTTGCCTCTCTATTATCAGGCAGGATGCTCACACTCTGGCTTCACCACAAATGAACTCCATCAACTCCCCCATGACATACTACATGCTGGCAGTATTTGGCTACTTTTGATAAATTGGTCAGTCTTGTGAAATACTTTGCTGAGCTAAAGTTCTGGAACTCGTCATGTGTCCTCTCTGGCAGTCATGTCTTCCTTTGGCTCTCAAATTACCCAACCAGTTGGGGTAAAGCCTATATCCTCCCACAAAGCTTGCTTCTTTGGAAACTCAGATCTATTGATTTTTGGCACCAAAAAGTCATTATCTTACACTTTCTGTTAGATCAGGGCTGAGTAATTTCTTGGGGAAGATTAACCTTTTAAATATTAGAGGACTAAGTCCCAGGGATCACAGTGCATTTAGCAATTTGTAAGAAGTATCAGAAGAATACAGTGTTCTGTATGACAACATTTGAATGTAGCAAGGCCCAGATTATTTTTTTCTTCTTTTGAATTAGTAGAGAGGTTGGTATCAAACTCTTACCCCCAGGTCAATCCATCCATTTGTGTACAGAGGAAATCTCTATGCACAAAAGTATAACTTCAGAATTATACCAGCACATAACCATTATTATTATTATATATGATCGAAAGCAGGGAGTTACAAAAGGGTCTTGGGTGAACGTTATCCTCCCACCTATAAAACTCCTGGCAAAGAGATTACTAGGTGTCCTATAAAAGTGGCAGAGTTAAATTCTTGAAAACAGCATCCCATTCTAAAGGTTTAAGTCTTCCAGCCAACATAGAAAAAATAAGTATAAAAAGTAACATTTAATTCTTAAATATGGTTGAAGGTTCTCATTTTATTTCTATACCCACAAAGTAATTAGTGCTCCTCTTATCCTAAGAAATAGAGGTATATAAACTTCAAAGAGTGGTTTCCAAACTTTGTTCTACATTAAAACACCTGAGTAACTTTTATAACTCCTGATACCCAGTCTGTACCCAACACTAATTAAATTGGAATGCCTGGGGGTGGGTGTCAGGGAACAGTAATTTTTAAAGATCCCAGGAGAATGCAATATGCAGCAAAGTTTGAAAACCTGGGTTAAAACAGTCATGTACTCTTTATTACACTTCAGCTTTTTTTAATTGATTGTTTAGTACAGTGGTTTTCAACCTGAATGCTCATTAAAATCACGGGGCATCTTTAAAAATCTCATTCTACTGCATTTGGGCTAGGGCAGGGTGTAAGCATCTGCAATGTTTAGCTCCCCCACTCCCAAAGTGCCTCTAATGTGCAGTCATGGTGGAGAATCACTGGGTCCGGTTAATCATGTGACCAGGTAGGATAAAGTGGGTCCTTCAGGCTTTCTCTGGCCATTAAGTGCTTTCTACACTTTAAAATTACTGTTCACTAGTATTGTTGAATGAATTTTCTTCTTTAATTTACTGGGCTCTGCAGTCAAGCCATTTTTCTGAGTTCATTGGTGGTAAGATTACCCAATAAAATACAGGACAGCCAGTTAAATTTGATTTCAACTAAAGAATAAATAATTCTTTAGTATGTTTATGAAATATTTGGGATGAATTATAAAAGATTTATTGTTTATGTGAAATTCAAATTTAAAATCGGTGTCTTGTATTTTTATTTGCTACATCTGGCAATGCTAATTGGTAGGAGAGCATGGCTCATTTGGGGGAAAATCAGTTGCTGAATTCCGGAGAATTCCATCCTTTTAATCTTCAGGGTTTATGGCCTGTTTTTTAGCTCTTACTCCTTCTAGCTGCAGAGGTTGTAGATAAAAAGGCATAAAAGGGGAAATTTTGGAATTAAAATCTATTTGAAATCCCTCAGTGAGCCAAGATGATCCACATTTTCCTTTTGCTTAGGGTACCGTTGCATGGCCAGCCCAGGAGGAGTATAGGAGAGGAACAGTATCATTGTGCAAGAAAACAGAATATGGAAATAGTTGACCTGAGTCTTGAATATGAGCTTTGGTTCCAAGAACCCCAGTTCTGTGCTCTCAGAAGGACTGCCATTTCCTATGACTTTCAAGTACTTTAGATTTGCTTTTTTTTTGCACATTGTTGTTATTTTTTAAATTTATCTGAATATTTGACACTTCCTGCTTTGGCTGGAGTTGAGATAGTTTCCAAGTGAAACAGTTCTTGTAGCTTACTGAGTCTGAACTAGTGGAAACTTCGGAAGTCCCTGACAGTCTGTAAGAACCCCCTAATCTCAAGAGGCTTCCTTCTCAAGCAGTCTGGATGCCTTTCAGCCTCATCTTCTAAGGACTGTTTACCACCAGCTGATTCCTGAAATTTCCTTCCTCTTCACCATCCCAAATAGGCCTTGAACTATATATAAAAGTTGTGGATGGGTGTATTTTTTGGCTAATAGCAGGCCCTATACAAAGGGAAAAGTAGTGAGAGTTCATGATAGTTCCCAGAAAGCAGGTGTTGTAATGATTTTACTAAATAAGAGCCTGGCATTTTGATGAACAACTCTTGAGCACCACTCATAATTTCCTCCATGGAGGAGATAGACAGACAGGTAATATGTGAAATACCCTTGCTGGTTCAAGTTTACTAATGGAAGGAGGTGAAACAGGTGAAGTGCATTAACTTTTAATCTGTTAACATTGATTTTTTTCACTGAGCATTAGAAGTTTAAAAGGGAAATGCATACTGGCAGAAAGGAGACAAGACAAAGGATGATAGGAAAGGGCTGGACCCTAGCCTGCATCATGGAACATATTTGCAAGCCAGCTGGGCCCACTTTGCACAGATGTTTTTATAGGAATGAGAAGGAGAGGCAAGTGTTCTAATATTCAGCACATAAGCAAAGCAGTGGAATATCTCTTCCTGATGCCCCCTTCTTTCTCATGGGTGGAGGTGGAGAGGATCAGAGGCTTCAGGATAATGTTGTTGTTCAAACTGAATTCAAAGAAATTGCTTACATTGTTAATAGACTTTTTTCTAAGTTCATTTAAAAAATTAACATATTTTAAGATGCTAACTCTTGAAACCAAAGAGTTGACTGTTTATTCACCTATAGACAAAACAATCCAATCATAACAGCTATTTTATTTACAGGTGAGAAAACATATAGCTATTTGGAGAAAATACCTCCAAAATTGATCTCGATGGGTCTAAATGTTGAGCTTGTTTTATGGCCATCTAGATCAGGCTCTCCTCCCTTCCCCTGATGGTTGTCCTGGTCTTTCACTTTTTAAAGCCCGAATGCTCAGTAGCATGGCAATATGACATGCATTCCAGAAAATGTAGGAAGTCAAGTTTTCCATACAAGTTGGAGATTTGCAAATTGTTGGCCCACCATTATGCTGTTTGGCCACAGAGTGAAGAAAAAACTTTGAGCCAAAATTAGAAACTTGGGAATTTTCACACACACACACACACACACACACACACACACACACACACACACAAATACACACAAATATGGATTGCTGGTTTCTCCTGAAAAATCAAGTTTGGCTCTGCTGTGCCCATACTCCTCATGCCAGTAACTTGGTGGATCTTTGTATTTTATACTGGGCACACGTTTTCCAGTTCACCACAACCCGTGTCACGTCATTGGGTTTGAAATGGATCAGATATAAAGAGACTCATTACCTGTATGTATGGTTTCTATGTGCATTTTAATTTGCCATACAAAACATGAGGCACGATTAGGTTATGTTATCGCTCCAGTGTCCTCCAAGCTGATTCTATGATTCATCTCTTTTATACAAATGGAGATCTTAATTTTGTTATATATTATCTGATACTTTGCTTGAGGAAGGAACTTGACTATATTATAGCTCTAAATGTCATTTTTGTCCTATTTCAATTTAGTCTGCTTAGAGCATGAATGAATTTATGATTAGCAGAATAACTCTTACTTTGACTTCCTGGGCTGTGTTTTCATTGATGGAGAATTAAGGTGATCATCTGGATAAGCTTAACTATAAATGGAAAACAAATTAGTAATGCGAGTATTCAGATATGGTTGCCTGTACGGTTAAAATCTAGCAAAGAAATGCTCAACTGTTGATTCTACTCCACCTAATATCAGACAACTTTAACACAAGAAGGGACCTTAAGGATAAAATTTGACCCCTTCATTATACAGATAAAACTGAACGTAAGAGAGGTAATTCTTAATCACACTATAAGTTAGTGTCAGAGCTGGGACCCAAACCCATCTCTTTGATTTTAACCAAAGCCAGTGTTATTTCTATTATCTTTAATCACCTCTAATTATGTAGGTATAGTTTCAGTTTTTTTCTGTTTTTATTATTGTTTATTGTTTATTATAATAAACATTATTTATAATAAAAGTGATAACATTGTCATAACAGCATATGTATAATTATCAGAATTATATATGATGAAATTATAAATTATTTCATAGGTACTTTTATTGAATTTATTAGGATGACCCTTAATAATAAAGAATTTATAATCCAAATTTTAATTGAAAAGGCTTTCAAAAAATAGGAAATGCTAACATTAGTTTTCTTAGAATGACTTTAGATGGCTTTCTCCACTTCTTTTCTTTCATAATCTGTGTTCCAAATTTTCCACAATGAATCTGTATCACTTTCATAATTGTTAGAGTTTTTAAAACAGTTACATAAAGGAAACAAAGGCAAATCCAGTCTGATAAAGACATGAAGCATTTATGTGAAATTAAAATGTTCTCACACCTCATTCATTCCTGTGAGTGGAATGTAAAGACCATTTCCTGTTACTCAAATATGCACACACAAAGAGAAAGGCTTTGACACTTTCCCACAGTGAAAGAAAAATGGTGGCCATGATTGTAAGGGGCATATGCTGAGGGCTGTGACCTAGAGCACATTCCAAGCTAAGTAACACTGACTTTAAAATTAAGAATCCAGCAGTTCCAGCTCTCTCAATTATGATCCCTTCAGAGTATCTGGCTAATTGACTTAGCCCAGTTTTCTAGTATGGACTTGTATTTTCTCAGAAATTCTGAAAGCAAAGGAGAATTTGAATTTTTATTAACCTTTGTCTAGTTTTAGGGAACTTAAAAGGATGGAAAGTTAGCACACAGCCTCTCTCCCAAAGACTACTGTAACAGCTGTATGGTTACCAGGGGAAGAGTTTACTTGGATGGAGAGAGAAAATACTTCTTTATAAATAATCTGTTTTTACTACTCCTGTTTCCAGGAAACATGATACATACAATGTACCTATGAGTATTCAGGTCAAGTTCTGACTGTGTTTTTATTGAATATTTGACTGTTTTATGTGTTATTGTAATTGACTGAGTTTGAGACCTGGGTGATTAAGGAGCTTGTCTGTAAGGAGCCTGCCTCTCTGTCTCCTCTCTCTCTTTTCTCTGTCTCTTTGTGTCTTCTTTCTTCTTTCTTTTCTCTCTCTGTATTTTGCAAATATTAAGTTTTTACATATGGCTCACTCTACTTTCTCATGCTTCTTAATTTTTATTTTCTGAGAAGGTGAGTCATCAGAGAACATTGCATAACCCAGTGCTGATGAATCAATTAATGTCCTCAGCCCTTTAATGCAAAGCTGAGCTGCTTGGGGAATACTATTGACAAGTAGATTCAACGTTTTGTGTTTGTGATGAAGGCACTATTTTACTTTCTTTCCCTTCATCATGGAAGGGGCACAACCCGATTTACAAAAGGATATTTTAGGATCCCAGAGAAACAATTTTAATTTTGAATCTCAATAAAATTTTTATATCAGCAGTTAACTCTTAGTAGGACTGCTCCCTTTTTAAAGTTTTGGTACATTTAGACAAGTTATGACCTCTTTTAAATCAACTTTCACACACACATATAGATCATACACTTCTCCCTAATCTGCATCTGTAGACCTTCCTGTTACAGTTGAGATGTGGCACTGCTGCTGCTGATGGAGTCTAACAAAAGATCCCTTCAGGCAAGGTCTAGTGACACTTCACATGACATAGGCATGAAGTCCCTTCCTTTTTGTTTCCCCACTAAATATTTTGGTAAATTAACACGTTCTCACTTCCTCATAGTCAGGAGTGATGAGCTATGGCTTCAGGCTGGGATGACAGACTCTGACATCCAGACAGGGGAGTACTTAGAAGTGACAAGAGCATCTCAGCTTAGAAAGAAGAGTAATTGAAAAATCCCAGGCTGCTCCATGCACTTCTTCTTAGGTCATTCCTGGAAACAAACTTTCATTGTCAAAATTCCCTCTCACTTGCAAGTAAGTCTTCTTGCTTCTCGCCCTGCAGTGACAAGGGTATAAAACAAAACATGTTTACAGTTGCAGATGCTGGTGAGGAAAATTCTGAAGGGGAACTTAATACAAGTTTTGGCTTCTACTGAAAGTCTTTAAAAATAACTTTCAAATAATTGTTGGTTTAAAATGCTACTTAACTTGGAGGATGAGTGGACTTTTCATACTACTTTATCCTTTATTAAGCACTTGCAGGCACATCACATTATTTTGTACAAGAAAATCGGGGAGTGCCCCTAGTAGGAAATGGACTGTGCAATTTAGCTGGATTCCTGACTGAGTATGGGTGTTAATTGTAGCATGAAGTGAAAATTTGGCAGGGAGAAACTCAGTCAATGGACCAAAACAACATGACTGGGTAAAGCACCCAGCTTTGAAAGTCCCAGTCTGACCACCGGAGACACAAACCTTGACTCTCATTTCAGCTTTACTTCTTTACAGGGAGTAGTCTAAGAATGGAGACTTTGTAGCCACATTTCTTGGATCCATGTCCTGTTTTATTCAGTTATTCTGTGTAACCTCCTGGGCAACCTCCTAGTGTTTCTTTTTTCTCATCTCAGAAAGGAGATAGTAAGACCACCTGGTGCATTGTGCTATGAAGATTAAGAGAGAGATGATATGCAATGTGATTGGAAAGATGCTGGCACATTTTATGTCTTAGAAAATATTAGCCGTTATTACTAAATGTGGAACCTTAGCAAAGGCCAGTCACAGGACTGCCCCTAGCTCATTGTCCTTATATGTAAAAGAGTAGAAGAGAATTATTGTAAGGATTGAGAGCACGTGTTTTGGTAATTTAATTTTAAATTTTTTATGTAAAAAATTACACACATGAAAGTAGAAACTAATGTGACTTCAGTTTCCATTTCTGCACGTAAGGAGCTTAGAAGCCACACAATGTCCAAGCAAGTAAAAAGCTGAACTGAAAAATGAACCACTCTTCTGGTATCTGTTGGCAAAGGCAGGACACAGGGCAAACCGTTGACCCCAAGACTGGGGTATTCACAGGGAGGCACAGCTTCTTGGAGCAGACTCGGGAGCCGAAAGGAAAACCTGAGCTGTAATTAATGAATTGCTGGAGGTTCAGTATGAACAAGTCTGAGTTAAAAACTCCAGGGGGACCCAGGCATAAGGAGAGGCCCACAACATTGTGCGATTTGCCTTCAGGTTTCCACAGTAAATATTGGAGAAAAAATTGGAAGAGAAAAGAACCATTTTGAAATAAGACAAGAGTACTCTGTTCTTCTTAACAAGGCCTGACTTAAGAGAAACTAGTTAACCAGAGCCTAACCTATTGGGATATTATCAGAGCTTAATTGACCTGGGGATGGGGAATACTCAACTTCAGCTAGCTCTAGCCATTTTGTCCCACCTAAGTAGGAGATAAAAACTGAGAGACGCTTGTGAAGTGTACAGTCCAGAGACATAAGCCCACAAACAAAAAACCTAATCATAGAGTTGTGGAGCTCTTCCCCTTCCCCACACCTCACCACCACATTACTAAAGGTCTATTTACAGCAGTACTTTTAAACTGGTACATTGTGTCTGGCTGTCAAGAAAAAAATTACAGGACATACCAACAGTAAAAAAAAGCAAAACAAAACAAAAAGCACCACAACTTGAAGAGACAGAGCAAGCATCAGAACCAGACATGGCAGAGATGTTGGACTTTTCAGACTGAGAATTTAAAACAACTGTGATTAATATGCTACAGGCTCTCATGGATGAAGTAGATAGCATGGAAGAAGAGATGGGCAACTTAAGCAGAAATATGGAAATCCAAAGAAAGGACCCAAAAGAAATGCTACAGACTAATGTAAATAACCCAATGTGCCCATCATCAAGTTTTAACAATTATTACTTTTTACCATTTTCGTTTCAACTATTGCCCCATCAATTTTTTTCTGGGACTTTTCAAACAAATTTCAGACATCATATTATTTTAAGCACAACTCTTCAGCATGCAGAAGTAGTAGATTTTTTGCAGGATGGCCACACTGATTCTTCTGTGTGCAGCCCCTTTGCGATGTGACTTGTAGCTCCTCCTATTAGGAGGTGGAGTCTGTTTCTGGTCTTGCGAAATACCTTGACTCATGAATTTGGTAAAAGTAATGTTGTTGGATTCCAAACATAGGCCTTGTAATTGATAAAAAGAACTGTTCATCTGAGCCCCATCCAAGTTGCTGACCTTACCAAACTGTGAATAAATAACACTACTTAGTTTTGGATGGTTTATTATGAAGCAATAGATCTCTAACACAGTGATGTGTTTTTTAAAGTGCCTAATACAGGTCTTCATACATAAACATGAAGTTTTTACCATCCTTATCAGGAGACTGAACTTACAAGCCATAAGACATTTTATACCTCTGAGCAAGTGTCAGTGTGGAAATACTATTCCGTGACATTCATTCTAACTATGAGCCTTCTGTGACTGAATTAGATATTCCAGCTTAAGGTCCAAGGGATGCTGATTCTTGATGAAAGCTTTATTGGGTCACAGTCTCTTTTGAGAGTCTGATAAAAGCTCTAGGACTTCTTCCTAGAAATAAAATACATATGTACATAAATCACCCTACACACAAACACACACTCACACAAAAACACACACACAAGTGTGCTTATATTATGGGGTCTCATGGACCAGTTGTGCGTGGATACAGTTAAGAAACTCTGACTTTGGGTAAAAAGACCCTTCCTTGAATCTCCAGGGCTGTGTGGTCAACTCTAACTGCCAAAGAAGCCGTTATGACTGTTGGCCAGGTGTTTGTTTCCACTGCTATTGCTGTTGCAGCTCCTGGTGAATGAGGAGGAACTGTGGTATGTGTTTCTGGTTAGATTTCAGGTTTAGAGTCTGAAAGTTTCTTGACCAGTGCTTGGTTTAGTCCATTGTGTTTCAAGGGCTTTCAAAGCTTCTAGTTCATTCTTCCCACTCCCACCCCAGATCTTCCTTTAGTCCAAGATCTGGGCTGTAGAATGCACAGGAACTTGACAGCTCCTCTGCAGAACCTCAGCAGCCACACCTGACCATGGTGGATGCTTCCACATGACTTGGCACAAAGAGGTCAAGTAGCTTGCCCAAGTTTATGCAGCTCCTAAGTGGTAAAGTTGGGGGTGACATCTGGGCAGTCTGGCTTGAGTCTGTACTCTTTAACTGCTACATAGGAAATATAACAATTATATTTATATAAATATAGCAATTATATGGAAAGGAGACAAGGATATATTCAGTAAAGCAAAGTAGATATCAGAAGAGTTATAGTAAGAATGGAGCGGGAGAAGGAACAATATATGTCGAACGCTTAGAAAAACATTCGAAAGGGCATATTCAAAGTATATTATTTCAGGCGTTACTTTTATATGGCTTTCACTTTCTTCCTTTATAATTCCTAACAATCTAACATTCTTATTTAATAAGCTTGTGTTTCTTTTACAATTAGAAAAGATATTTTTTTAAAAAACCAGACAACTCTTAGTCTTAATTTGTTTTGACAAATGTTGAGGAATTCCTGTTTGACTCAATTGGTATTGGTTTTCCCTGCTAACGTTTTCTACAAGTCAGTACCTTCCTAAATTTCAATTATTTAATAATTTAATGTCAGTTCCACATCTACATATTAGTAAAAACTCTATAACTATCCTGGGAGTTATAATTAAGGAGATATGTAGGGATATGAAGATATAATACTGAAATGATTGTAATAGGCATGGCTGCTTGGCTGACCCTAGAGCCATTGAAGGGATCTATTTCTTTATTTTCCTGTTAGAAAGATCAGACCTAACTGGCACTGCTCCCCACTCCTCCAGTCTGTTCAGCCAATTGTGAGAGTACGATTTTTGCAGTTGTAGCAGCCATTTTGTGAACTTGAGACTACAAGCGAGGGAAGGATCAAAAAATAGTCTGATTTCACATGTGGTGCTGCAGAACCAAAGCCAGTTGACACTTACCTTCAGACTTCTTGTTTCGTTGGGAAAAAAAAATAACTTGTTTGTTTAAGCCACTGGTAACTTTTATTAGTTGCAGCCAAACATATTTCCAATGCTCAGGGATTATTCTTTCTTGGATATAAAAGTGTTTTCTATCTTATCTTACATAGAAATATTGTTCGAATCATTTTCATGGAATCCCTAAAGACTACTGAAATTAGAAGTGAATTAGAATTAGAGTTCATCTGGTTAATTTTTTTTTTACATACAAAAAATAATATTTAGGGAGAGTGATTATCACAAGGTTATCCAAATAGTGGTTATTTTCTTTTATAAACATCTTTAGAACTTAGCATGTCAGTGCCTTCAGGTGGCTTTACTGTTGACTACAAGTTGTAAGTCATAAGTCATGATGTACAAGATGATAGACATGAACATCCTACTATATCTCAATGGATAAACTGCCTGACAAGAAATATGTTTGCTCCTTACCCTGAGCATGGGGACTGCTGGCTGATGAATTTGCAGAAGATATGAATGGAAGAATGCTTGCCTGAGTGTTGGTAGCTATTCTTCTTCATAAGCACTTAAAAGTCATTTTGTTGGATGATTTTGGTCACTGCTGGAGGTTTAGATGTACAAGGCTATGGCAGCCAGCACAGCGATGAACTCATTATTTTTGTCTAAAAGGCCAACTCAGCCTCTGCTGGAACATCTTTTTGGAGTTTCTGTATCACTCACAGCTAATGGGTCTGCACTTGCCACTTATATTTCCAAAGTAGATTCTGGAAGTATAATATTAATTTTAAATGAAGCTTAACAATGGAGAAGGTGAACACTAAAGATATAATATAGAACCACAGATGTTTATTCTAATAACTACATTTTAATGTGAACCAACGAGATCTTTTTCTCATGGCCAAGCTATAAAATGACCCCAAAAATCAGAAGATAGAGCTATATCCTAAACACCTGTGAGTAAGCTCTCAGCTCCAAAGTCACCTCCAGTGGAATGTTCCTTGATCTCTCAACCTGAGGCAGCCTTACAGCCTGAGATCACTCTATTTTAGTTTCTAGAACCTAGAAGAAACTAAAATAATCTGACCAGTATTATATTAACTTTGTTTCTTGTTCAAAGTATCTCTCCTCTCACTAGCATGTTATATCAGAGGCAGTGGGACCCAATTTGTCTTGTTTACTGTGGCATCCTCAGTGAGGATGGCAGGCCTCAGAATAGGAGTTCAATATATACTTTTGAATGAATAAAAGGATGACTATGATGTTGTCTCTAACTACTCTGGCTACTTATTCAAGAAATTGTCTTTTAAGAGTGAGATGGAAGATGGATTCTCTTTTTTCAATTTTGGTGATTGTATTAATCTGTGTGTTAGCCAAGTACTAGTGCACTTCATTCCAAAGAGTTACAGTATAAATATGTGGGGAAATATTGGCGTAATTGAAACTATCACATGCCTTAATTTCATTAAAATTCACACGTGTGTGTGTGTGTGTGTGTGTGTGTGTGTGTGTGTGTACATGTAAGTCAGAGTCATATAACTAGCTTTTGCCTGAGTGGCCAATGGTCTGGGTTATGAGGAAAGAATATATTTTTAAATTTGTGCCAGAATTATACAGATATTTTCACATTTCACTGCATAATATGTTATATAGATATTTTCACAAGTTACAACTGATCCTGTGCTCTAGGCATACATACACATTGGTCTGAGACCCAATATAAAAAGTACTGAAACCAGGCCAGCATTAGCTTTGCTTGGCGAACCTGCAGAGAGCTTGATTGAAAAGAAACCTAAACATCTGCAATCACTACATAACAAGAGCAAGAGCTTAACACTATGCCCATCAGAAAAGAGCTGGCAGAGAGTGCCAAAGTACCCTAACACTCTCGGGATGGAGAGTTGTGTGGGATGTGGTGTAGCAAGAACACTATTCAGCTCCAGAGAGGATCTAAGCTGCCAGCAAACTGAATTTTCAGAGTAAGATAAAACATTAATTACAGATGTCAAGATTAGAATTTGCTTTTTCTGCAAATTCCATGGGGTCTCCAGGCAACTTGATCTTTGAATTCCCAAGGTATTAAAAACCTGCAGAGAAGAGATTGTTATTTTAATGTTGCAACAATCCCCACCTTGAGCACTGCCAAGTAAAAATCTAGCTTAATGACACAGACTATAAAGAATATTTCTGTTTTTTTTTTCCTGAGGGCTGACATTTAAAACAATTTAAGCTGATAATTGTAGCTGTAAATTCTTCCAAAATTCTATGAGTATACAAGGTGCCTTGCCTGAGCTAAAGAAACAACTTGTGTAATCACTAAAATTGGATTTTGATTTTAGAAAGCCTTCCCACACACTAGTTTTTAAAAGTATTTATTACTTTAAAAGTGTTTGTCATTTTAACAAAGAAGCACTTCCCAGAAGAGGAATTTGGTTGTTGGAAGGCAAAAAGCTGAGTCCTCATATTTGATATTCATAAATGTGAAATCACCTTCTCCTCTCTTTTTGCCCCAGTTCATTAATACTGATCGCAGAGGTTCCTTGGGAACAGAACGCAGATTAAATTACCAGTGTCCAAAGATTGGAATACGTTACCAACCTCCAAGCAATATCTGTTTATTAGAGAGAAAGTGTTGTTATGGGTATAGACCCTCAGGCCATAGAAACACAGGTGTACAAGAAATGTAACACTCCATTTTTTTTTAAAGCACTAACCCTCATCTCAGTGTCAAACCCCATTCTGTTGAGTGGCATAAAACATAAAGTTAGTCACTTATGTGTAAACTCAATCTTTCCAGGTTTAAACTCAGTAAGTTGAGAGTTTCTTTTTCTCCATCCTTCTTCCTAGAGTGGCAGATGGAATCATGGCATCAGGGAGACAAGCCCACTGCAGACAATGTACAGATCTCTCTGAGGCACTCTAAATGATGCAAAGCTCAGTTGCTTTGCACTGTCTTGGGTAATGTGGTTGGTGGTCTTGAGCCCTCTTGTCCCTCAACACTCCTCGCAGTCCTCTTAGTCTTATTCCTCCAGGCAAAGCCAGCATCTCCCAGGAATCCAAGTGGAAGTGGGGTACAAGTCCCCTCTCCTGTCACATCCGAGCGTTGTATCATTTCCTCTTCTGCAGCAACCATTAGCCCCTTTGCTAAGAGCCCCTAATCAACATCTCACTATTTTACTTTCCTTTCTGATTCTCTTTTCTTCTATTTCAAAAAGTGTGTTAATTTTGAAAGACTCAACCTTCAGAAAGTTGTAAGAGTAATCTAATGAACATCAATGTACCTATTATTTAGATACTTTATTTGGATTGCTTTATCTCTGTCTATATGAGTACACACACACACACACACACACACACACACACACACACACACACACACACTTTTTCCTAAACCAGTGGAGAATTAGTTGCCTACCTCATGCTGTTTAACTTTGAGATATTTCACTATGTTCCTCCTCCCAAGAATAACCCATTCTTCTATGTTATCACATTGGGAATTTAATATTGACACAATACTTTTACTAGTATTACTAATATACATCTGTATCTAAACATTTCCAATCACCTCAGCAATGTCCTTTATAGATTTCTTTCCCTTTATAATCTAAGATCCAATTTGGAATCACTAACTGCATTGAGTCATCATAGATCTTTATCTCCTTTAATTGAGAATATCAGCTCAGAATTGTTATCTTGTCAGAGTTCATGAAGGGAGAGGAGGTAGAAGAGTGTGGAAGTGGGGAGGGAAAAACTCACTTTGTTTTTTAGGTCTAGCCCTTGGCTCAAAAGCCAAGAGATCAATTCTTTTGTTAATATTTTCAGTTTTGCTTTTAGACACCTACCCTGTGGGCAGTGACTGCCAGCAAAGGAAGGCTAGAGGGAGGTAAAACCATGCCAGTTACTATTACAATTCAAAATATTACCCTGCTCCGATGTTACTACAGAAAAATGGATTTGTGTCTTCCATTAAAGCGGATTTTTCTCCTTGGGGTGTTTTTGAGCCTTCCTCAGTGTTTTCTTGCTCTTTCTTGTAGAACTCAGTCTCTAGAGGGCAACGTTGCTCTCACCTTGCTCTCTCTCCTGATTCCCATCCTTCTGTTGTATTGCAATTGATGCTCGAGAGCAGATACTTTTAGTAGGCTTCTTGGAGGTACATTTTTGGACACTGACTAAATTTAGAAGGATAATCATGTGAAGGACCAGATATGAAATCAGCGATGTTACAGATGAAAATTTGCAGGATCCTGGTAACAAAATAAATTGCTTTCACACAGGCCTCATGTAACTAAAAGCATAAGTAGAAGTTAAGTGTAGCAAGTTCAATGTCATTGCTTTCTCATTGTCTCTGAAACTGTCTTGGGAAGGATGAGCTCACATTATTAATTAGAACTGATAACTTGTGAACTTTAAATCAATTTCAGATTTTCACCATGACAACCTCTCTACTTTTGAGAGGCTTGTATTATAAAGCCAACAACTTTATGACAGTGAAGTAAGGGCCTTTTGTGCTGTCTTAGGCAATATTTAGTTGACATCAGGGAGGTGTTGTGTAAATACTTTACTGATGGAAACACAGAGGGTAATTATTCTTGTTCAAATAATAGCATAAACACTTGAGCTCAGATTCTGGAATTTACTCAAACCTTAGAGCATGCTTTGCTGCTTCTAAATATGCAGGAAAAACAGAACACAACACTTTTCTTTGAAAGACAGGTCACAGACTGGGCAAAAGATATTTACTATGTATTTGTATGATAAAGGAGTTGTATAAGAATATACAAAGAACTCTTACAGTTCGATGATAAGAAGGCAAATGATCCAATTAAAAATAGGCAAAAGATGCAAACAAACACTAGTTAATAAGGAGACAAAAAGGTGTTCAATAACTTTAGTCATCATGGAAATGTAAACTAGAATAAGATATCACTTCATATCCACTAGAATGGATAAAATTTAAAAAGGCTGCTAATACCAAGTATTAGCAACCCAAATGTCTATCAACACATGAATATATTTGTATGTCTATACAATGGGATACTACACAGAAAAAAACAGTGAAAAGGAATGAGGCCACAACATGGGTAAATCTCAAAAATAATTAAGTAAAAAAGCCAGGGAAAAGAGTACATATTGTATGATTCCTTTCATGTAAAATTCTAGAAAATGCAAAGTAGTCTGTAGAGACAGAAAGCAGACCATTGGCTGACTGAAGATGGGAGTAGGAAGGAGGAGTCTGACAGGGGACAGATTACACAGGGGCTTGAAGAAACTTTTGGAGATGATTCATGTGTTCAGTACCTTGATTGTGATGATGGTTTTACAGGTGTATAGATATGTCAAAACTCATCAAATTGTACATGTTAAATATGTGCAGTTTATTATATGTTGATTATACTTCAAGAAAACTGTTTTATAAAAAAATAAAGCATAGCGTAGGAGAAAATGTTTGCAATATGTAAAACTGAAGAAAGAGTAATATCCAGAATATTAAGAATAAAAAAGTTTCCATAGATCAACAAGGAGAAAAAGCAACCCAATATGAAAAGGAGCATATATCTCTAAAGGGGTAGTACGTATCTGACCAAAGGCAAGAGGGAGGTAAATGGAGTTAAAGTGTTGTAACATTCTTGAATTTTTTGAAAAATTGTGAAAGTACTCATTTATATTAGATCGAATACCTTAAGAATGAATATGATGATTTCCATGAAAACTACTCTAAGATAATAGGAAAATATATGACTAATGAAATAATAGAGAAGGTAAATGTAATAATAAAAGTATGTTTTTAAAATGCCCCCCATCCTAAGAGCTCTGAGCTTAATCTTTCATATTCTTCTCTAACCCTGGGTCATTGTTCAAAAAATAACAAATTTGTTATACTGCATTCCTAACCCTAGCTTTCTTACAAATGATTATGCTGATGTCCACTAACCAAAGAAGAGGGTGAATTCCCTGTCACATCATTTGAGAGTCCAAAGCTTAGTATTAAAGCATTTAAAAAGACTCATGAAAACTTCCCTCTCACCCCCGCCCACCCATCCACATAATCTCCATTTTGTCAGGATGACATTCTCAAAAGGAGGAGTGAGTAGCTAGGAAGAGGATGGGACTTTTGTTCAGTCTGCACCTGGGATACATTAGACTTAAACTCCAGATGTTAAAAATAAATGGTTTAAAAATCAATTAAGTTATTATTTTTTTCTTTAAAATGAGGGTGGAGAGAGAAAGAAGTCTGTAATATATATTCCAGGACATTGGCTTTGTGCAATACTGGCTGCTAAGAAGCAGACCCTTTGACTTTGAGGATGTTTTCAGTGCAGTGTTAGACCAGGGCCAGGCCTGCAGATTGTGCAAGTCGTGGCCCTAAAAGTGAGCGTCTCCTTCAGTTTTTTTTTCCATTGGCCACCTCACTTGCCATATCCTAGTCCTGTCCTTGTGTTAGACCTGTGACCATAGACTGAGAAGGCATACTTCCTTTTTCCTTGGAAACTCAGATTGCGAAAACACTACATTCACTTGTTCAGAATTGTTTTCACTGTTCTTATTGCTCATTAACTTGTCAACTTATTATATTTTCAAAAGTACATAAGTGATATATAAATCTGTGATTGTAAAACAATTACCCAAGTGCAGAAATACAGACAGAAAGAAAGATCTCCTTACAGTTCCTCCTTCCATCCAATTCAATTCTTTCTCTAGAGATAAGTGTTACTATTGGCTGGTCCTTCCACTCTATGCATTTATATACACTTAAAAAGTTAATAAAACCATCTTTTACATATTGTTCTACAACCTTTTCTTTTTAACCTTGCAGTATATTTTGCAGTTTTCTATGGCAGGAGTTACAGCTGGATCATATTCTTTTTAAATACAGTATAATCATGTATTCAAAATGAGAATCATGTTAACATGGATTGAGTACCTTCTAAGTACCAGACAATGTTTTGACTCTTTAGAGTGGTATCTCATTTAATTCTCACAATAGCCCTACAAAGAAGGAAATATTGTCATCTTCTTTTCACTACTGGGGGAAATAAGTCACTGAGAAGCAAAGCAATTTGGCCAGGGTCACCTAGCTGGTAAGCAGTAGAGCTGAGATATGTACCCAAGCAGCCTGATTCTGGAGACTTTGTTCCAACCACTACACTTTGCTCCTAGTATATTATTCTTTTTTTAAAATATAATATTTAGCATTCCCTATTCATGGACATCTAGGTTATTCCAATTTTAGATTATTATAAACAATGTTGCATTGAAAAATCCCTGTTTACCTTTGTGTGCATATGCAAATATTTGTGACATAGTGTCCTAAAAATGTACTCTCTGGGTCAAAAGGCATGTACATTTAAAATGTAATCGATCAGGCAAGAGGAGACCTGTTGCATTTGGTTTATTATTGATCCTAGCCATGACTAAATTTAGAGCAAGCTATGATAGTACATCTGTAGGATTTTAGAAATGTCTGCACTCTCCAACCTATATGTAATCTCATCCTTTGCTTCACAGACCCTCTGAAACTCTTCCCCTGATCTGTCACCAAGGAAGATTGCCTAGTTTACAAGTTATTCTGTCCCAAATCACTGTTTGTTTCATTTGCGTTTGACTTGTCTCATAATGATGCAATTAGCATGTGGAAGAGGTCCCTTTGCCTAGGGGATTGTGAGTGGGGACCTGAGTTCCATCTCATTGAGACCTCCTCAAATCTTTTTGGTTGTTTGGACTGTAAATGCTCTTAGTTATGCTTATTCTTGTGGTCACAAGAATATAAACATGTTCTCTGCCTTTTTGGGGGGTGTTGGGGTTTGTTTATTTGAAGGTCTCATCAGCCTATACTCTTTTTTTCCCTTAAATTTTTTCTAAGTTAACTCTTTACTTTTACTTACTAGTCTTGCCACCTTTCTCTCCACTATACCATATTCACTTTCTAAACAATATTGAACACTCAACATAGATATCATTCATCCAAGGTCACACATTTAAGTGTCTCATTATTTGGGAGCTTTGACTGAGTCCAGAGAGTTGGAGTTTCTGAGTGATCACTTATCTTTGCCTTGATTTACTGGAAATGCAAGCAAGGGTTTACATCTGAGTGCCCTGGGCATGGAGTGAGTAGGGGATATGATATGGAGACTAAGAAATCATATTTAATATGAATCCTTCTCTCTCTTAGGAACTACATGAGAGGGCCCCACCTGGTTAAGCAAAGGGCCTGTCTCTTATAATTTCCAGATAAGACAGAATTTGAGGTCATAGGCTGTGCTTCTTGGCAGAATTATATTCTACTTTCCTGACCAATATTCTTTATGTTTATACCTCAAAGCAATCTATGCTCCACTGGGCCCTTAATACATATTTGGTATTGTATTTTATTCCTTTCCTCTTATGTAAACTGATGGTAGAAAGTCTAAATCAGGTGTTTAAGAGGAATTCAGTTACAAACCTCCCTTCATTTTTATGTACACCACACAATTCCCTTAGTCAGACACATTTAAAAAAAAATTTAACTCTCCATTTCTTGTCTAAATAATGACCTTTTTCACTCTCCACAAAGACAAACTAATATAAGTCTTATCATTGAGTTAAAGTCAATTCCTGAAAGATAACTTTGACCTTTTCTCAGATTCTTATGAGCCTCTCCCTTGAAATTATCCTCCACCTATGTGAGCTGGTGGTCAATGAAGACAGATCTCCCTGCTGAAGGGGGAGAGTCTGCTGGTGAGCCGTGCAGCACAATGAGCAGCAGTCAGGCCTGAGCCATCAGTGGAGATGGAGCTAATGGAATTGAGGGGTCTCCTGAAAATAGCGCCTTCTGTTATCACTAGTTCTGCCATCACACAGAATAAGCCACAAAAGAATTTTGAGTTCTGGAGCATTTCTCAGATTTACTTCAGCTCGTATAGTCTCCTTTTTGATAGGAGAATGCCCAAGGTTAAGTAAACAAAGACAGCTTTGCTATGGACAGTAGACTAGAGGGAGTAAGTGAACATTCTTGCATTTATTGATTACATTTGAGATACACACTCTGTTTTCTATTAAAAGCTAATGTCCTAGAAAAAAACATTTTTGGAAAAAAAGAAACCACTAGACAAAATACTAAGAAAGAAATTTCTATCTTTATCGAAATACCTACCTTACACTCTCTTGGCTATCTAGACATTGCGAGGCCAGATTAATTGAAAAAAACAAAAGATGTACATCACCTAGTTGCTATTTAAGTTTAGGCATTGCCCTTTTCTCTGATAATTAAAACCTTATCATTAAGAGGCTGGACTTTGAAATTATCTCCATTTGATTGCTGAAAACTCCTGTTTTCCCCAGGAACAAGCAAGTGTCCTGGTAAAAGGTAAGATCATCATTATCATTGGCATTGACATCATGACAGCACATTCTCACTGAAGACCATTTTGAGGTCATAAGTGTCACTAGATTTTCATAGCTCTGCCTTGCAGTTTCCACATATTTTTAAAAAAACGCATGGACGTTTCTATAGGAGAGGCTAACTCTGCTCATCCTTTTGATGTAATAGGCAAGCAAACTTTGTGGGAACTGTTTTTCTTCAGACCCTATAGTTAGAAAAATATATCCTGCTTCCCTGTGGGATGTGATTACATGGAAGAAAGCTACAACAAATCTTTTTCTCTGTTGACATCATGAGCTATGCTAATCATATTTATGACTCACTATTAGTTTCCTGGTTCCAAATCAAGTAGAATCAAAGAGATGTCTGAATAATTCTAACTACAGCTACCACTGAGATTTTCTTTGAAGTCACTGCTGCATATTTACAAATAAATACTTTTTTTTTTTTTTTTGCTGGGTTTCCTCTGGAAAATATTATTAAATGGGGAAGGAGGTTTCTGGGCTAAATTCTTTCAAGTAAGAGAACATATTCAAATCACTGTGAATTCTGAAATGGTAGTATCTTTCAGGCTAAGATTTATCTAAACAATGAGAAGATTTCTATTTCTATTTAACTTAAGTGTGCAACATTATGATGGAGTTACTGGTTTCTTTGTCATTGTAAGAAAGAGAATTTAAAACATGTATGGAGTTCCTTTTTTTCTTTTAATATTGTCTGTATTAGAATGAGCTTGACTTCCCAAGCCACAAATAAAAATCACCTTCAGCTTCCTGCAGTGTGTCATTGGGAATGGAGCACCATCCTGATCTTGAGGCGGTTTAGTTGCTGCCCTGACATTTTGCTGATCCCTCAAGTTCCTGCTGGCCTGGACTTCTCCTTGAGGAGCTGATCCCCTGGGACCACAGCCGAGGAGTCTGTCCAGTTCTAAATGCTGCATTTGCCTGGAACCCTGTGCAGACAGGCTGTGCTGCCCGACTGAACACCTTAGATATTAGTTCAAACCTGGATCTAGGCCGAGTTTTTTCATACTGTTTTGGGCCCCAAATGTTGAACTTCTGGCCTTGGGAGTTACATATAGAACTGTTCAATCTCCCTGTCCCCAGTTTCCTTCTCTGCCCATCAACATATGCCTATAGCAGACACTACTAGAATTATGGCAGGCATATGCTCAGGAAAGGAAAAATACAAACCAATGTGTGTGTGAGATCTCACACAATCTTCTTCAGTAATTTCCCAAAGGAAATCTTATGGTTTCTGCTTAGGGTTTTATCTATTATGCTCCTTTCTATTTATATCGATAATTGAGAGCTGATAAGATTTCCAGATGCATTAAAATAGGTGATTAAGTTATAAGCCACTGGATGTCACTCTTAAGCTATGCAAGTGTGGCTGCAGTAGAGATTTTTTTGATAGCAAATTGCAAGTGGAGAGTTGGAGATATAGCCAGGGGCAGAAACTAATTGAACCTTTTTAGGCCGGTATATTTGCAATGTCAGTGGACTATAGCAGAAGTTGTTTCCTGTGTATCTTCTTTAGTATCATTTTTCAGTGGCTGTTAAACAGAACTAATAAAAATCCCTGCAGTGCCCAAAAAGATATTCATTTATCCATTCACTATGTACCTTAATCACATGCTATAAACAGAATATTGGGCTAATGAACTATGGGTACAAGAAAAAGAGAATTCGTGTCATATATACATTTAACTTACTATACATTTCACTGTGGTAAAAGAAAAGGAAAATTCTGCCTGTTATTTTACTCAGTGAATATACATCCGAGACTATTTTACCTATTTTCTCTCATCCTTGAGCCCAGGCTTTTTCATTCTGCTCTGTGACACTGGAGCTGAGACTGTGCAAACTTCATTCCCCAGGCTTCTTTGTTGGCTGGCTTCTGGTTAGGTTCTCCCAAACAGAGTCACTAGCAGGAGATTAGAAGGTGATAGGAGAACAGAAGGAATATTCTTCTTGTTTTCAATTCTGGTAGTTTCTCTCCAGCAGTAGCACTTAAGTAGGACTCCAGCCTCCAGCTTATCTCAGCCTTTCTAGTGCCAATTCTACTGTGGCCCCTTCAGAAGTGCTGGTAGCAACTGTGCCACACTTCCTCTTAGAGCTCCCTGTCAGAGTCCGAGTGCCAATCATGATGATCCTCTCAGAGGTCCCAGAACCAGCAGAGCAGTGGTATGAGGGGTGGTTGGTTGGTCTGAGCATCTGCTCTGTGGAGACACTTCCCCAAGCTCCCAGGCTCTGAAAACATCATTTTTTCATTTTAGCTCTCCCAGCTCAGAATGTCAACTATTCCCAAGCTACTGATACCAGGGTTACCTTAGCAACCTTTTTTGCTCTTTCAGTCTTCCAATCACTGTGTAATTTATCCCCTGTATTAAATCACCACTGTCTGAAACACCTAGCATGGTTTCTGTTTTCCTAATGAGATCCTGACTACGAGAACATGAGAGAACAGACATGAATGTTCTCTTTTCCTCATTCAGTATCAGATTTTGTGTACTTCTCATTGCTGAGATATCTCTTACCTCTGATTGAGGTTCTAGAGTTTATATTTTTCAAATAACATGGATCCTAATCACAAGCTAACTGGTAGTCAACCAAAAAATAGTAGAATGTAAAGCTTTATACAAATAAAATACGTAATGGTATACTGACCTGTTCCAATTTCAGAGGAAATCTGGCCGTATTGGACTTAATGAAAAATGGTCTCCAAATAGTCCTTTTCTAAGAAATTTCCATGGATGATTTGACATATAAATTTTTTGCCTTTCATGTTGACTTTAGACACCGAACTTCTCATAACACATGTCTCCACAGTATAATCTTGCAAAATCGAGTAGGACAAAATCGAGTTGGAACTTTCAATCTATTAGAAGAATCAGGTGTGTATGTATAAGCAGATAATATGTAGCCATGGTTGGTAGGAGCGACAGACAAGGACACACCTATTTGTCTCCTGTTAGCAGTCAGACTTCATGAAATAGGTTGGAAGAGCAGGAGAGCAGGGAACATGATGCATAAATTCTGCAAGAAATTTCATTCACACCCTTCTTAGAACAGGAAATTATTACCATTTCAGTTTTAAAGATCTATTTGAAAGAATATGCTTGCCCAGTCGTGGAGTTTTGCTTAGTATATAATCTTATCTTATCTTCTAATGTATTTTGGTGCCATTTAATTTTTTCTCAGTGACATTAGAGAACATCTGATTCTTTCCTCAAAGCCCCTCAATAATACACTCTTTAAAGATTTAATAGACCAACATTCATTATTCGTTTTGTGCTATCAGGGTTTATTGAGGTTATTTTGAGTCTGTTTGTCTGATTTCTCATAGGAAATGTATGACTGTAGCCTTGGCTCTAGCCCTATCAGCCCTGGTTCTCCAGGTCTCACTTCTGGCACCGAGAAAACAATCGTTGTCCTTTCAACACAGAACAGATTTCGAGAGACAAGACAAGAAATCATTCAGCTATAGTGCTGGGACTGTCATTCCATGGGAGCTTTTGAACCTCAGTATGTTTCATCCTCTTTGCCAGGTCATTTATCTTTGAAAGTGGTGACATACTAGGGCGAGAGATGACCCAATGATGAGGGATGTCTTCACAAGTTATCATTTGAAGAAGTGGTTTTTGAAGACTAAGGAGGAGATGTGGGAGGGAGATTATCAGTGAACTCTTTTCTTCAACTACTAAATCTGTGGGGATTTATCACTTTTTCAAAATGTATTTGCCTAAAGTTCTTCAGGAGTTCATTGAAATGAGAGGAGTACGAGGAAAAGAGAGGGGTTTGAAGCTGAGGAGAGTATTTGTTGCTTTTTTTCCCCTGATGATTTGTGCTTATTTGAATAGTTTTTGTCCTGCCAAATGACTTAGTTTGAGGGATTTATTCTGTGGTTTTGAACCATGATGGGGGTGTAGAACAAATTTTCCCTGAAAATACCCCTCTTTTTACTTTGAACTATATCAAAGCATGCTGCATGCATAATTCTGTGCATTTATCTCCCCTTTTCATGGCAACTCATTCCAGATGAATGTGACAACCTGAGAGTTACTAATACAATGGAAGTAATAAAGTTATTTAAAACCAGTTTTACTTTACCCTAAAACAAAATATCTGTGTAACTATGGCTTGCCGAGTAGAATGTAAAGCTTTTTACAAATGAAGGCTCTAATGAGATACTGATATGTTTTGAATATTGGTCCATGAGATTGTTAGAAGAACTTGGCTGCCTTACAATATTACGTTATAGAAAAAACTTCAGCATGGAGTAATACAATTCATATACACCTTAATGGGAACCTTCTGGCTCTGACTCACAGCAAGAAATGCAGCCAGACACTCTTGTCTATAGTGCTTGTTCAAGTTCCTGGATTTAAATCTAGTCATATTTACTTTGCATTTATTTTCTAAAGTTAATGATATCTCGGTGGCCAGGAATCCAGGTATGGAACACTAACAGATGGTTAGGAGATACTTCACCCTGCAAAAAAATCAGTTTCAAAGATTTTCAGAAGGTAAGCCAAAAGAGATCTCTTTCCAAACAGCAAAGACATAAGCAAGAGCCAATGGAGAGAAATCAAGGGGAGGAATTTAACTTTATTTAGAAGTCATCCAACCTACATATGTGAAGAATAATAATGCTGGTTTCCAAAAAAGGAAAAAATAATTAACAGAGCTTAATCTTAGCCTGTAGCACCTAGACCATAAGAGTATGTGAAGGAAAGTCAAACTTGCAGCCAATTAATTAAATAAAAAAGTCAAACCAGCTGTTAGTATCATTTGAGTTAGACAACTGGTTGATTGACTAGTCATTTTGCTATCTTATAAAATGAAACTGGGAATAAGTTTAATGTTAGTCATATCTGTGTAATATGATTAAATTGCTTCAGGACAGCCAAATTAATATGTTTTACTATCCCCACAACTGATTGTGTTAAGGGTAATTTGATCCACGAGTGATGCAGCAAAATTCTGTTTTTGAGACAGGCCTTCATGGCTGATTCAAATATGGTTATTTTAGTTGTGAAAACACAGTCTCAGTCTCCATGACTTAAGCCATACAGGTGGTTGGGGCAATTCTCCAAGTACTCTAATTCAGAGAAAACACTGGCTCTTCTGGAAATTACCTGGGTCATTTGACATGTGTTCTGCTTGAACTAGTTCAATAATTTTTCCAATTCTCTATTTTGCTTTTGCCAGAAAGATACAACCTTATGATGTTCAGATACAAAATGTAAGATAAAGATGCAGGATTTCTTTGCTGTAGGACTGAAATAGGATTTTTCTGAGCTGGCAGGTGCAGCCTTACCTAAAATTAGGGAAGAGATTATTGATCTAGGTCTGTGTTGACCAGAAGTGTGTGGAGTGTAGTAACAGAGATCTGTAGTTTTAGGTCAGGAACTAGAATGCAATGACACAGCTTTGTAGCTAAACCTTATAGATAGCAGGACCTTCCACACGAGCAGTTTTCAAAATTTTATTGATCATTCTATCCAATAATGAAGATTCTAATTTAGGAAATAAATCACCATTCTAAAAAAGGACATTTATATGATTATAGTAGGAAATACAAACTTAAATGCCAGGACAAGATGGCTAAATTAAATGTCTAAGTGTAGTATAATATGGAATGGTGGGGACTATGGCAAAGTGGGACATTTATTCCCCATCTAAAGGTAGCATTCATTTCTTAGCTTTAGCCGATGGATAGTATGTGTAAATATGGTACCAGTCTTGCCAGACCTTTTGTTTTGTAAAAGTCAGAAACTGAGATCTTTATATGAAATTTCCCAATGTTTAAATGTTGGCAACATCTTGGAGTTTGTGGGAGCCAATTAATAACAACACCCCCTCTCTTTTCCGTGAGTTCATTACCAATTGAGAAATGACACAGGAGTAAGACAGATGGAGATCAAGATGTCACCATTATTACTGTTAGAGCTCATTGAAAAACAAGGCTAAATCTGCAGCCAAATGTATTTTCTAATTACCACTCTCCTCAGAAGAAACCTTGGTTATGCAGAACTGCCTTGTAGGGCGGGGAGGGATCATAGTATTCTCAGATTGTTAATAGAATAACTCTACTCAATTAAGAAATAAAGACCAATGAATGTCAGACCTAGCCCCCTATCCACCAGAGAGAGAGAGAGCAGAGAGCTTCTAGAGTGGAAGTCCCCTCTGTTGCTACCATCACATACACATGAAATAGTAAGTTGGAAGGCCAGGGAAATGGAAGCTCCACATTGTAACAACTAGCTCAATTTTTAAAATGCTATGTAGGTGAAACACAACCAGGCCCAGCCCACAGATACCCAGGTTTCAACCTCTGGTTTATATTTATTCTGTTTTTAAATGTGTCAGTTAGTTGCAATTTTTAGAACTAAAAACTTGCAGCAATATTATTATTGCCTAAACACGAAAATAAAATTTTCTTCATTTTTATGGAAATTCAGCGTATCACTTAGAATACTTTTTGATGGTTTTACACAATAATTGAATAATTGTGTCTTCCTACATAGGCTAGATTTTCCCAACAGAGTATGTCAGGAAATACATTTCAGTTGATGTTGTTCAACGCTGTACTCTTTATTCATTTACCTGGCCCCATAAAGAAAGCCCCAGTACTCAAGGTTCACAGCTCTGGTTCTGACTTCACATTTCTCTTCCACTTATGTTTTAGTTTCATATGTGCTAAAACTGTTACTCACCTCTCAATTTCCATCCTTGCCTCACCCTTCTATTTTAATATCTGAAGTCATTTTCTTGGTGACTGTTTTGACTTCTTCATGATTCCGATTCCTCCTCCCCTACCCATTTCCAGCTGTGCTCCCTAGAGATACTTTGAGTAAACACTCTCCTAGGTTCAACACTAGAGGCCCCTCTCAAAATGTGTGGTTCTCCCATTAGGCTTGTTCTAGACTCTTCAACAAGAAATAGCATTCATAGTTTTTCCATTCTCCATGGTTCTGGAAATGTTTATTATACACATTTTGCAATGATTGGACCATTAACCGAGAGTGATATTTGTCATAACAGGATCGGTCTTGTTCTAATAGTATGGCATTGTAAGTGGGGTTCTTATTCAGTGAAGAGAAAGCAAAGTCATTCTCGATGAAAATATCTTAAGAAAAGTTATTTCCTCTAGTGACTGAACCACAAGAAGTATTTTAAAAATCTAGCTTTCATTTTTATAAAACTCTTCTTTTAGAAATATAATTAACCCAAAAAATCTTTTGAATTTTTTTCTAGCCATGGCCTGGGGTCATTTTTGATTTGTAGCCCTAATTCATTGCTTGCTCTTTGGTGTGCTTTTGGTTCTTCAAAACCTTTTTTTTTTTTTTTAGGCAAATGACATCTACATATCAAAATGATGACTACCCATACTGCCCTGGGAATTTCCTCATCCAGAGCTTTCTCCCATCATATTCAAGAGAGGTCTAGGGGTCAGATAGAGTGCTTCGAAGGGAACGCAAAACAAGATGTTGCGTCCATTCCTGGTGTTGTCTTTTTTGTTCTAAGATGACCCTGTTGGATAAAATATCTCAGGGGCAAAAAATCTCAGCCTTTGTTTCTCAGCCTGCTCAGCTGTGGACCTTGAACTTTTGATCACTCCAGCACTACTCAGCAGGGAATTTAATCTCCACCAAGGCATACAGGGGGCCAAAACACATTGGCCCTCTAGCCATGAGCAATGCGATGAGTCAGGCTGGAAGTCATAGATTCTAACAAGGGTGAACCTTAGACATGCAGTATCCACCAAATTTACCATTATGACTTCCATTTATTGAGTACCTACTATGGTTTTGAAACTTCACTAAGTGTTTCTGTATATTATCTCTTTTAATTTAATCCTTGCTATGACCATTAGATAGGGTCCTCAGAAATGAAGAAACTCAGAATGGTTAAAGACATTTACAGGGTCACAAACCTAGTTAGTAGCAGAGTGAAGATTTTACTCTGGGCATTTGATTCGATGCCTGTGAAACACACTGCCCACTTGCCCATCCTGACAATTTTGCTTCACCTGGGCATTCATTTCAGCATTTCAGTTCTCCATTCAGCTGAGAACCTAAAGCTTTTGCCTAACTTTTAGATAAACTCAATCTACCCTGGTAGATTAAGAGCTACCATCTTTTGGGTGGCCCCGACTATACCTTTTATCCTGAACTCTCAGTTAGAGACTGCCTTAGTTTGCTGGGGCTGTCATAACAAAATACCACTGACTGGGTAGCTTAAACAACAGAAATTTATTTTCTCACAGTTCTGGAGGCTAGAAGACCAAGATCAAGGTGTCATGGGGTTGGTTTCCTTGGAGGCCTCTCTCCTTGGTTTGCAGCTGGCTGTCTTCTTACTCTGTCCTCACATGGTCCTTTTTTATTTGTGTATGTGTCCTTGGTGTCTCTCTGTGTATCCTGATCTCCTCTTTTTATGACACTAATCAGATTGGATTAGAGTCTACCCTAACAGCTTTATTTTAACAATTTCCTTTTTAAAGGTCCTATGTCCAAATACAGTCTCTTTCTGGGGTACTGAGGGTTAGGGATCCAACATATATTTTTTCGGGAGATGCAATTTAGCCCACAGCAGAAACTGAGAGCCTGTTACCCATGAAACGATTACTCAGGTCTTCAGTATTATATTTAACTTCTTTTGACTATCACCTATGGTTCTTCTGGAACACACTGCCACCTGACCACCCTATACAAGGGGACCCCTTAATTGTGAAGCCAACTGGAAATTGAAACATTAGTTTTTGTACCCTATTGCCCCATTTCCTGATTTCTACCTCTTTACCTCTGGCCGTTGCACATAAAGAAACCTCAAAACACCTGTCGTCATGCTCATGACTGAAAAGACTTATACTTAAGGCCATTCTTTAAACTTGGAAATTGTTCATGGACTCCAGTTATTTTGCAGGTTAAAGATAAATCTTTATTTGAGGCTCTTTATTTTTACCTTTAGGCCATGTTTTGATCTTTACACCATATGATGACCCTGATCTCTAAGGCAAACACCTTTATTGTTGATGAGTGTTGAAAAGTATCTTTTTTGGAGGTCTTAGCAGTAGAATATAACAGTTGGAATCAGACTGCCAGGGTTAGTATTGGGACACTAACCTTAATACTAAGTGACCTTGGGCAGATTTCTTTTATTTTTTAAAATCATTCATTCATTCATTCATTTATTTTTATGATGACATTGGTTAACAAAATCCAGTAAGTTAACAGTAGGATATATATATATATATTTAAATTATGTTCACCTCCCATAGTTAGATTTCTTTCTGTCACCACATATTTTGATCCCCTTTACCCCATCTACCTTTCCCTTCCTCCCTCCCCTCTGGTAGCCACTAGTCCATTGTCCATGTCTATGAGTCTCTGTTTGTTTGTCCTGTTCATTTGCTGCTTTTAGGTTTATATCCCACATATAAGTGATATCATGTGTGAGATATAAAAAGATTTTCAACCTTTTCTGTCTGGCTTATTTCGCTTAGTATGATTATTTCAGGGTCCATCCATGTTGTCACAGATGGCAATATTTCATCTCTTCTTATGGCTGAGTAATATTCCATTGTATATATGTACCACTGCTTCTTAGCCAATCATCTATCATAGGACATTTCGGTTGCTTCCATGTCCTGGCCACTGTGAATAATGCTGCTATGAACTTCGGTGTGCAAATACCTTTTTGAATATGAGCTTTCAAGTCTTTGGGGTAAATACCCAGTAGAGACATTGCTGGATCATGGTAGATCGATTCTTAGGTTTTTGAAGAAACTCCATACTGTTTTCCGTAGTGGCTGTACCAATTTGCAGTCCCACCAGCAGTGGATGAGGGTTCCTATTTCTCCACATCCTCTCCAACACTTGTCATTACTTGTCCTATTGATAATAGCTATTCTGACAGGTGTGAGATGGTATCTCATTGTGATTTTGATTTGCATTTCCCTAATAGTTAGCGATGATGAGCATCTTTAAATACATTTATTGGCCATTTGTACGTCTTCTAGGGAGAAGTGTCTGTTCAGGTCCTCTGCCCATTTTTTGATTGGATCTTTTGTTTTTGTTGTTGTTATTGAGTCGTATGAGTTCTTTGTATATTTTGGATATCAGGCCCTTATCGGAGGCGTTGCCTGCAAGTATATTTTCTTATTCGGATGGCTGTCTCTTTACCTTGTTGATGGTTTCTTGTGCTGTGCAGAAGCTTTTTAGTTTGATGTAGTCCCATTCATTCATTCCCTTGCCTTTGAGGCCAAATTCATAAAATCTTCTTTAAGTCCAAGGTCCTTGAGTTTAGTTCCTATGTTTCCTCCTATGCATTTTATTGTTTCAGGTCTCATATTCAGGTCCTTAATCCATTTTGCGTTAATTTTGGTGTGTGGTGATAGACAACAGTCTAATTTCAATCTTTTGCAGGTGGCTTTCCAGTTTTCCCAGCACCATTTATTGAAGAGGCTTTCCTTTCTCCACTGTACATTTTTGGCTTTTCTGTCGAAAATTATTTGCCCATATAAATATGGGTTTACTTCTGGACTCTCGATTCTGTTCCGCTGGTCCGTGTGTCTGTTTTTCTGCCAATACCATGCCGTTTTGATTTCTGTTGCTTTGCAGTATAATTTGAAGTTGGGCAGAGTGATGCCTCCAGACTTGTCCTTTTTTCTTAGGATAGCTTTGGCAATTTGGGGTTTTTTGGTGCTTCCATAAAAATCTGATGGTTTTTTATTCTATTTCTTTAAAAAATGCCAATGGGGTTTTGATGCGGATTGCATTAAATCTGTATAATTCTTTAGGTAATAAGCTCATTTTAACCATGTTGTTTCTCCTGGGCAGGTTTCTTGACCTCTTTATGGCATACTTTCCTAATATGCAAGAGGAAAAATATTAATATCTACTTGATGGATCTGTTGTTAGGATTAAATGAGTTAAAACTTATAATGAAGTTACAATAGTGTCTGAACCACAGTAAAGACTCAAAAATCTTATATCTAATTTTTATTATTAGTGTGTTTATAGAATTATCTTTATCCTTTAGCGTTATTTTATCCTGTGTAATTTTTATGAAATATACATATATTTATCATTTATGGCATTCTTTTATTCTAAAAAAGATAAAAACTCAACCTAAACTGACTTAAACATGGAATTTATTGGCTTTTGTAAATCAAGCAATTCATGAACATACCAACTTTATATAGAGCTTGATCCAGAGCCCAAATGATATCTCCAGAATTCGGTTTTTCTCTATAAATTTCTCAGCTATGTTGCCTTAATATTGTCTCCAATCTTAGTGGCTCCCTTCTCATGCTCGAAAGATAACCGTCATCAGTTTTTGGAGTTGCATGCTTCTATGCTGAAAGTGAAAAAGAATAATAAGGATCTTTATACTACCATTTCCAGAAATCATTCTAGGGTCCACTCTGATTGGACTGGGTCAGTCCATGTACTCATCTTTTATTTGATTACTGATGCAAGACTTTGGCCAGGTCTGGGTCCTTCACTCCATTCTTGAGTTAAGGGTAGAGTCAACTCTACTGGAAGCACAGAGGTAGAAAGTGGGGGAAATTAGGGTATAGCTATCAGAAGAAAGATAAAAAGATTCCAGACAACAAAATAATAGATGTGTACAGCATGAATGCTCTAAAATAGATTTGGAGGACTTTGAGTGTAACTATGGGGACTCTAGTACATATTACAAATCCGTTCTGTTGTGTGTCCAAACCCATTACGTTGGATGACTAATTATGTCTAGCAATGTATAAAAGACAACACCAATGCAATTGAGAGAGTGGGCCTCCTAAATGAGCCAAGTAGACATATGTTAACGTACACAGTGCTGGAGTGTGAAAGATTTTCACATTTTGGTTTCTAAGAATGGAGAAGAGCTTTTCAAACTTCTACTTTTCATTACAGACTCTTCTCTACCTTCAAAAGGGAGAATTATGCCTAGAGCTGGCCACTTTGAGCAGAGTTAAATAGAGTACATGGTTAAAGAATGTGTCTGCTCTCCTTTGGGGTGGTACATTGGCCTGGTTCTGCTATACTGGAAAAAGATTCAGTCATCTGTCTTTGGATGCTTGTTTTCCACCAGATCCTAAGAATGCCCAGTTCAGCTTTAGGCACTGAAAACTTTGTAGAGATAAGCATTCAAATTGGTTGGGCTTCCTTGAGATAGAATAGCCTTCCTACTTGCCTCTAGTCCATTCAAACCTTCATCACTTGGCTATATGGAGCTTTCTATGGATTTGAGCCCAATTTACTTAAATACTGCTTTGACTTTTGGGGTTAAAGCCCTGTTACGTTGCCTCTTTTAATACCTCCCTTGGAAACATTATAAAAGAAGTAGTAGTGTGTACCTAAGGAAAAAATTCAGGTAGAGCCTAGGACCCCTCGCTAAAATACCATCATAATATCTTTATACCACCATGTAATTGCACCTAATTATACATTACAACTTCTCCCTAACTTTTGAGAACATTTAGATGTAATATTATTGTCTTTAAACTCCAGAATTAAAGGTCTAAAGAATGAATAAGAGGAAAATTAAAAGCATGTTATATTGGTCATACACTTGAAAAATATAGGTCAGTAGTCTGAGCTGGGCTGTCAAAACCTCTTGTTAGGAACAAAGGAATCTAGTTCAGAGAACCAAAGTTGAGTAAAACATCTTAATGTAATTAACTGTTTACTAATATGATTTCCATGAGAGAAATCTGGCCCTTAGTGCAAAAATTTTTTTAAATACAAACTAATCTACTAAAGAGATTTGTTTTCTTAACCCAAAGCCTGAAAATCATTCATTTGTATGAAGTACACTACTGTATACAGTGTGACTGTTGTGCATCTCCCTTGTTAGGAGAAAGAGTGGAAAATATCAAATCTTGTCAAATGAAGCAAAGGAAAAAAATAGCCTTTCATTTGTAGGAGAGAAAATAACACCCCAGGGACTCAAATGCCTGCTCTATATTACTAGGCAATCTCTAATTGGGCCCCCTTTCAAAAATCTAACTTCACAACTTATATCTTAGAAGTTCCCTCTAATTTAAGGTACTCAACAGTTTAGCATCTGAGAATGTCCCCTTCTGAGCTGGAAGGACTAATGATCAAAAAGAAACCTGTGAGATACAAAGATATTTAACTTCTCTCATGTGAATTCAGTAATTTAGAAGAGATTGATATGCCAGTTTTTTCTTGTTTTAATGACCTTTCCTTATGTGGCCTCCCTGATTCCCATAATAACACTTTGTTTATATAGATAATTTTCTCTCCAGCAGGAGCTCTTACACACTTTAATAACCTTTTCTCGTAAATCAACTCAGTACACTATGAAGTTTGATGAGGTACAGGGGCTAGGAAGGTTTCCTTCAAGTCTGCCAACTGGGGCCCTGACTGCTCCATTGCCCCCACCCGGACTTCCAAGTGGGGTGATATTGGTATAGGGAACTGGGGGCAGGGAGGTCTCTCACAGTGGCCTAGAGTGAGTGCAAACTTTGAGAAACACAGTGTCTGAGAAGTCTCATGTGAAGTATCCAGATTGAGGAAACCTTGGGTCAAAGATTTTTGGGTTAGGCTTTGATTATCTCTTAGGGATGCTATATTTTTTACTGACCCAAGCCTCCATGCAGTGTTGTTACAGACCTGGCTAAAATATTCTGAAAGGAAATCTCATATGATAAAAATAAAATAAAATAAATATAGCACAACCAACAAATTACAGTTTTTGAGGGTATCATTATAATACCATAAACAATTCCTTAATGCTATGTACCACGTCTGTTTTATTTCACAAACATTATTTTATCTAACAAAATATGTACCAGACACTATTCTAAGTATTTTGCAAATAATACCTGATTTAATCCTTATAACCTCATGAGGCACATGCTATTGTTATTCCCATTTTAGGAATTCCCAGATTAGGAAACTGAAGCACAGAGTGGCTAAGGCATTTGTACACAGGCAGTAAGAGTCAGAGCCAGGATTTGAATACAGACAGTCTTGAAAAGGTTCCTTTGTAATGAACCTAAATATATTAAATGCACTATCTCCTGTCCATTAGCTCATTGTATTAAAATTATCAAAAATCAATGACAAAGACAAAATTTTCAGGGCAGCCAGGGAGAAGACGGTAATCTATAAAGGAAAGCCCATTAGATTGTTGGACTTCTCAGCACAAACCTTACAAGCCAGAAAGTAGTGGAATCAAATATTCAAACTATTAAATTAAAGGAACTATCAGCCAAGAATAATGTATCCAGCTAAGCGCTCCTTTAGATATGAGAGAGAAGATAAGACCTTTCTAGAGATACCAAAATTGAGGGAATGCTCTACTACGAGGCCTGCACTACAGGAAATACTGAAAGGGGTCAGCTCACCTAAAACAAAATGTCAAAAAAAAAAAATACATAATTACGATTAAGGTGACTAGCAGGCTGATAGAAGCAGAGGAGGGCAACCCTTACTAGGAACAGGGCATTATAAGCTTAAAATAAGAAGAGATTTGCTAGCGAGATAGTAATGAACATTCAGCATACATAGGGACAAATTGAGACAACAATGACTGAAAAGAGGAGATTTGCAAAGATTCAGATTTGCAAAGGGGGATGGAGATAAGGCACACACAGAAGAAAATGGACGACTGTATATAT